>NC_142117.1:42020000-42062500 GCF_056152115.1 Neolamprologus brichardi | reverse complement strand
GGTGTGTACCTGTCTGTACTGTCTGTACCTGTCTGTAGTTGTGTGTACTGTCTGTACCTGTCTGTACTGTCTGTACCTGTCTGTACTTTCTGTAGTTGTGTGTACCTGTCTGTAGTTGTGTGTACCTGTCTGTACCTGTCTGTAGTTGTGTGTACTGTCTGTACCTGTCTGTACTGTCTGTACCTGTCTGTACTGTCTGTAGTTGTGTGTACTGTCTGTAGTTGTGTGTACTGTCTGTAGTTGTGTGTACCTGTCTGTACTGTCTGTACCTGTGTGTACCTGTCTGTACTGTCTGTACCTGTGTGTACTGTGTGTACTTGTGTGTACTGTCTGTACCTGTGTGTACCTGTCTGTACTGTCTGTAGTTGTGTGTACCTGTGTGTACCTGTGTGTACTGTCTGTAGTTGTGTGTACCTGTGTGTACTGTCTGTACCTGTGTGTACTGTCTGTACCTGTGTGTACTGTCTGTACCTGTCTGTAGTTGTGTGTACTGTCTGTACCTGTGTGTACTGTCTGTACCTGTCTGTAGTTGTGTGTACTGTCTGTAGTTGTGTGTACTGTCTGTACCTGTGTGTACCTGTCTGCACCTGTGTGTACCTGTCTGCACTGTCTGTACTGTCTGTACCTGTGTGTACTGTCTGTAGTTGTGTGTACCTGTGTGTACTGTCTGTACCTGTCTGTACCTGTGTGTACCTGTCTGTACCTGTGTGACCTGTGTGTACTGTCTGTACCTGTGTGTACCTGTCTGTACCTGTGTGACCTGTGTGTACTGTCTGTACCTGTGTGTACTGTCTGTACCTGTGTGTACCTGTCTGTACTGTCTGTACCTGTCTGTACTTTCTGTAGTTGTGTGTACCTGTCTGTACTGTCTGTACCTGTCTGTACTTTCTGTAGTTGTGTGTACCTGTCTGTACTGTCTGCACTGTCTGTAGTTCTGTGTACTGTCTGTAGTTGTGTGTACTGTCTGTACTGTCTGTACCTGTGTGTACCTGTCTGTACTGTCTGTAGTTGTGTGTACCTGTCTGTACTGTCTGTACCTGTCTGCACTGTCTGTAGTTGTGTGTACCTGTCTGTACTGTCTGTACCTGTCTGCACTGTCTGTAGTTGTGTGTACCTGTCTGTACTGTCTGTAGTTGTGTGTACCTGTGTGTACTGTCTGTACCTGTGTGTACCTGTCTGTACTGTCTGTAGTTGTGTGTACCTGTCTGTACTGTCTGTACCTGTCTGCACTGTCTGTAGTTGTGTGTACCTGTCTGTACTGTCTGTACCTGTCTGCACTGTCTGTAGTTGTGTGTACCTGTCTGCACTGTCTGTAGTTGTGTGTACCTGTCTGTACTGTCTGTAGTTGTGTGTACCTGTGTGTACTGTCTGTACCTGTGTGTACCTGTATGTGCTGTCTGTATTGCAGCTGGGCCTCGTACTCTCTCTGCTGGTTCTTCAGTCGGTCCTCTTTGGTTTTAATAAAATTTTCGTAGTTGCCGCGGTAACTGTCAAGCCTCTGGGAGTGCAGGTGGATGATGTCTGTGACCACGGCATTCAGGAAGTTTCTGTCGTGGGAGACGACCAGGATGGTGGACTGCCAGGTCTGCAGGGGAGGGATGACTTATGAGGTTAGCGCAGCTGAGATAACCAGCCTGCCTCGTTCACTGACACCACCGCACAAACGTTTTAAACCTACAGTCTGAATATGGCCACGCCCCAGTTTCTCCTCATTAGGAAGCAGGCTGACCTGTTTTCATCGTCCAGCATTAACACTGAGTGACAGGGATCGTTATCAGGACGTGAGGTGACATCGTCAGGATGTGTAAACAAACTGAGGTGAGAAGAATCCAGGTGTGAGAGAAACACTCACGCACACGTCTGTGAGCGAGGCCGCCGTTTGCAGAGAGGCGAACCTTACCTGCAGGTAGTTCTCCAACCACAGAATGGCTCTGACGTCCAACATGTTGGTGGGCTCTGAAACACAAAACATGGAGAATACGTCACAGACCTCCTCCTCCCATCACAGCTGCAGCGAGGAAGCTGTGACTCACCATCAAGCAGCAGGAGGTCGGGCCTGCAGAAAAGAAACCAGAGAAGAAGAAATCATCAGCTGAGCATCGATCTGTAGACTCCCGTCATCTTTACTCTGTGTGTGTGTGACTCTGTGTGACTGTGTGTGTGACTCTGTGTGACTGTGTGTGTGACTCTGTGTGTGTGACTCTGTGTGTGTGTGACTCTGTGTGACTCTGTGTGTGTGTGACTGTGTGTGTGTGTGTGTGTGACTGTGTGTGTGTGTGTGACTGTGTGTGACTGTGTGTGTGTGTGTGACTGTGTGTGTGTGTGACTGTGTGTGTGTGACTCTGTGTGTGTGACTGTGTGTGACTGTGTGTGTGACTCTGTGTGTGTGTGTGACTGTGTGTGTGTGACTCTGTGTGACTCTGTGTGTGACTCTGTGTGACTGTGTGTGTGACTCTGTGTGTGTGTGACTCTGTGTGTGTGTGACTCTGTGTGACTGTGTGTGTGACTCTGTGTGTGTGACTCTGTGTGTGTGTGACTCTGTGTGTGTGTGACTCTGTGTGTGTGTGACTCTGTGTGTGTGTGACTGTGTGTGTGTGACTGTGTGTGTGTGACTCTGTGTGTGTGTGTGCATCACTCACCGAGCAAACAGAGCTCTGGCCAGTGCCAGTCTCATCCTCCAACCTCCAGAGAACTCCCTGCAGAGAAAACACACTCAGCATGACACTAAACAGGAGTGTGTGTGTGTGTGTGTGTGTGTGTGTGTGTGTGTGTGTGTGTGTGTGTGTGTGTGTGTGGGGAGGGGGGAGACATGTGACTCACTTTGTGGCCTGCTGTTGCATTCTGGGAGAAAATCCAAGACCAGCCAGGATGACAGACGCTCTGATTGGACGAGAGAATAACAGCTTCTTACTGTGTGTGGGTTTCACACCGACATCAGTAAAATCCTGAGTAGAAACATCAGCAGCAGGTGAAGCCTCGCCATGGCTCCCCCTGCTGGTGAAAACCCCTCACAGCGCTTCACGTCTAACTTGAGGTACGAACGCGACTGGATGGAGGCTTTGTGCTCAGTGGGCGGGTCTACCAGCTTTCATGCATCTTATTGGTTAAACTTCTCATAAGCCTGCCCTCTACCCGAGACACAGAGCCGGGGATCAAACCATCGACCTCACGATTCATCACCACATCTGTGCTGACTAGCGTCTCGATTCTCGAGCGCGCCCTTCATCACACAGGTAAACGGACACGCTCAGACGTCACACGTGCTCAGTGACGTGATGATCAGCGAGAGGCTTGTACCGGATTTAAACCTTTAACTTGCATCTGTTCAGGGTCGGTGGGGGTGGAGCCTATGTCGGACATTCATGTGACTGGACTATGGGCGGAACCCTCGCAGACTGCTGTGAGGCAGCAGCACCAACCCCAGAACCACGGCGCCGCCTTAAGTTTTACTTCATCAGCAGATTTAAAGGTTTTTGATGAGGTTTTGAGGCGTGGCGTCGGGCGCCGTGTCAGCCCTGCTCTCGCCGACCGTTGGCTCATCGTTAAGACTTGTTTCCTCACATCTGGATCCCAATAATCACGGCGGCTATGTTTTCCAGCCCGATGTAGACTCTGTGGTTACGCACTGTGTTCTGTGGGCGGGGCTGATTTAACGCGGCGTACCTGGGTACCTCGGCGGCATTACCGAGCTCACGGACGTGTACGACTTTATCACAGAGCCTCGAACACGCCGCCGCCTCGGAGGATCGCAGCAGAGGACGAGGAGAAATCGTTCCTGTCAGCTGGAAAAACACCAGCGAAGAAGAACAGCAGCGTGTCGGTGCGGTTGTCATAGTTACCGGGCCGGCGCCTTGTCAGCCTCGATCTCCTCCAGCTTTCCGTAGATCTCGGACAGCCGCACGCTCTCCATCCCGTCGGCACTGAAACACACGTCAGAGACGGCTGCAGCTGATTGGACAAACACGCCGCCTGCTGCGCTCTCATTAGCTGAATTAAATGTGTTCTGCGAGCCACGAGCGTTTTTCTTACGTTCCGTTGGCGATGCGAGCATTCAGCCTCCTCTCCTCGCCCAGCAGGTCCTCCCGCACCGTGTCGCTCTCCAGGACGCTCTGCAGCGCCGACGTTTCGTCCCCCGCCACTTCCTGCTCCACGTGCAGGATGGAAATGTGAGCCGGGACACGGAGGCTGCGACTCGCCAGCATCTTCAGCAGCGTCGTTTTCCCCAGGCCGTTGCGGCCGATCAGGCCGTACCGCCGGCCCGACGCCAGGCTCAGCTCCGCCCCCTGCAGCAGACATCTGAGACACAAACGGCGGTGTGAGAAAACGAGCCGTCCCGCCCCGCTGCGCCCCGCTGGTGTTTTCCGAGCGCTCACCTCTCTCCGAAGGACACGTCAAAGTTCTCGATGCGGATGTCGTAGCTGCGGTTCTTCCCCGATTGGTCGACTCGGCTGTCCTTCTTACTGCTGGCCTGACTGGCCGACGCCTCCTCCAGGACTCTGAGGAAACAGGAGGACAGGTGAGAGGGGCACAGGTGTGTGCAGGTGACGGCAGGTGGACGGCGGACTCACAGTGGGCTGGAGGCCTTCTGCGAGTCCTTCTCGCTCCTGCGCTCGTGTTTGGCTTTCAGCTTCGCCTCGGCTTTCTCCAGCTTCTTGGCGTCGACCGTCTGAAGACAGAAAGCAGAGCAGCGCTCAGCAACACCTGCTGTAACCTGAGAGACAGCTGAGAGCAGCAGGCCAGAACACCACGCTGCATTTAACGTGGAGCCTTCAGACTCGCCGTGTGACTGATGAGACCCAAGAACCAACCCCGCCTTCAGCTCGCCTTCAGCTCGCCTCCTCATGACTCTGCCGACAGTCTGAGGAGCTCACATGGTCTCACATCTGTCGTGGTCATTTAGCTTTGGTCATAATTTAGGCGTCGGCTTCCTTCTGGTTTTAGTCGACGCAGCATCAGGACAGTTTGTCGCGTTGCCCTGAGAGTGGGCGTGTTTTCATCACATCCACTGTGAAATGTGTCGCGTTTTGTGAGAAACAGGAAGCTAGCTGAACTGTTTCCTGGGCAGATCGAACCTGACTGCGCAGGAAGGTCACTTCTGATTGGACCACTTCCACATTCGTCACACCTTTCTACACAACTCAGTTCTGATTGGCTCTCGTCTGTGCTGAACATTTCCGTCTCGTTTGACTGGCTGACTAACGTGTCGATACACGTGCAGGCTAAAGCTAGTGCTAAATCAATAATCTGCTGATTGAATCAATTATTATTGATGATCGTCCATCATTTTTGACTTTTTAATCAGAGGCTGTCATTTTTGTCCCGCGCAGGTTTCCGGTACGTACCGTGTTCTGAGCCCGCCTCATCATCCAGATGCCCTCGGCGTCTTTGGCTGCAGAAACTGAGGAGAAGGAAACAGGCAGATCAATACATGACATCAATAACTAATAATATTAATGTCTTCGCAGACAGCAGGTGTAGTGGGCACACACGTGACACAGTCAAAACTCCTCGCTGCAGGCAGCATGACGACGGCGGCGACGTAAAGACATCAAAGATCCATCCATGATAATCAGTTTAGTCACAGCTTTTCTTTAACAATAAACACGGATCAAGGCTGGCGTCTGCACAGCACACAAACCATCATGTTAAACACTTTTAGGTCGAGACTTCTTCCATATTTGTGCCTCCCCTCTGAGCTCACACACTCTGAGGGTCACTGCGTGACACTATATACCCCCACACCCACGTCTATGTACATACTCACACACACTTTCAAGTATCTACATATACATACATAATACTGGTGGTGGTCAGAGGGCCCGGTGGCGCCAGAGTCCGGCAGCCTCGCCTCTGTCAGCGCCCCAGGGTGGCTGTGGCTACAATGTAGCTGCGTCACCAGTGTGTGAATGTGTGGATGACTGGATGTGTGAAGCGCTTTGGGGTCCTTAGGGACGAGTAAAGCGCTATACAAACACAGCCCATTTACCATAATACATCTACATCTGCATGCACACTCATGCACGCTTTTACATATTTCCGTGCACGTCTACACAAGCGTCCATTCAGCATCATAAGGAATTCAGACCAGTCGAGCACCAATCAGGTTAAATGAAAACAGAATGAAGAAGATCTTTCCCTACATTATTCACAACCTCCTCCATACTCGAAAACCATTTTGACCAATATCTTTGAAATGTGTCTTTACAGAGTCTTAGAGGAAAGGTCATCTTTTCCATTTCACACATATCTTCTACTATGGCTGACCACTCTCCAACCGTTGTGGGTCCTTGTCCAGCCATCTTCTAGTTATTGCTTTTTTACTTGCTGCCAGGAATATTTTAAGAGGGTATTTATCTCTCGTATTCATCTCAACTGGTGCATTTCCCAATATATTGTAGCAAAACTCAAAAGCTTTTTAATCACTTAGAACAGCAAACCTGAATCCAGTCACTGCTGGAGCCAATGTGGCAACACTACGGCTGACCATATATTCTGGGATTGTCCGGCTATTAAATCTTATTGGGCCGAAATACTAATGAGGATTAAGAAGGTTTTTACTGTAATGAAAACCCGTAAGTTTCACTGAGCTGTAGGAAGCTGTCCATGTCTGTTTGGTTGAGATTTACAGTATGCTGTAATACCAAGTCCATTCTCTAAACACCGTCCAAATGTGCTGGTGTGAAACCCGTATCATATCCTACCCAGCTTCGCATTTTCCTTTCCAAATTGAATTTTTTACTTTGTTTAGTCCGTGTATTTAAGGCTACTTTGGTGCACTCGTGCAATTTACACGTTTTTTCTGTAGACTTTAGTAAAGCTGTAGAGGTATATCCAGTTGAGCAAGTTCCAAATCTTTCCACTTTGCCTCATATCTGTTATCACATAATCTAACTAAATACTGAAGCTGTGCCACATCGTCCTCCAGGCTGGGTAAGGATTATCCACCTTGGTTTTTGGCAACTGTAGAGTTTTAAGTCGTACCCTGGGTTTTTTACTCTGCCAAATAAATAGATCGTTCTTTTCCACTCATTAAATTGTTTTGTGGACAACACCCTCACCCCTAACCCTTTTGCAGGACCCAAGGTGTCCCAGCAGAACATCGCCCAAAGCATCACGCTGCCTCCGCCGGCTTGGCTTCTTCCCATAATGCATCCTGGTGTCAGGTGTTCTCCAGGTAAGTGACACACCTGGCCATCCACGCGATGGAAAAGACAACGTGATTCATCAGACCTGCCCAGCTTCCCACATGCTCCCTGGTCCAGATCTGATGCTCACGTGTCCAATGTTGCTGCTTTCAAAGGTGGACAGGGGTCAGAGGTCCAAGTGTGACCTTTCTGTCAGACCCAGCATGAACTGTTCCAGCAGCTCGTCTGCTGAGAGTCGACCGCTCACAGATCCTGAAGCTGCAGGTTTCGTCACTCTGACCCAAACTGACTGAACCAGCAGCAGAAGATCAAACTACGCTTCACGTTTGATCAACATGCTCATGAACTCTGACCCTGGCTCCTGCACAGCTCTCTCTCTCTGAGACCAGTTCACCATCAAATCTGTTTATCAGCCAGCAGCTGCTGCTGTGCTCAGCGCTGTCGCCTCTGACAGCAAAGCCTCGTCTCTGCTGCTCAAACTGAACGAATGGAAACTTTTACTGCTCAGCTGTGTCTGTAATCAAACCTCTGTGACTCTGCTTCAGCATCAGGTCACGTTCACATTTGATTCATGGTTTGCTTCAGTTTCTGATCGACTGCAGAACATTTTTAAGGTTCTCTGCTATAAAAAGGCAGAACAGGAAAAGCTGCTTCATGTTTCTGTTTGAGCCTCAGTTGACACAAAGCTGCTGTGATGCTCACACCTCTGATGGAGTCTCAGTGTCAGCTTTGGTTTATACACACATATAAAATATGGATATGTGCTGATAAATGATCAGAATTAGAATATTTCTGACTGTCAAAACTGAAACAGTGACGATACTCAGCCCTAGTTTTCCATGCTTCATAATTGCCCCGCTTTGCTTCATATTTCTCTTCTCTCCACGAGCTTCATGAGGTCGTCTCCTGAAATGGTTCCAACAGTGTTGAAGGAGTTCAGAGATGCTGAGCACCTGTCGGCCCTTTGCCTTCACTCTGCGCTCCATCTCCACCGGGTTCAGGTGACTGTGTCTGCACCGCTCCATCACAGAGCCTCACACAGCCTGCAGGTGTGTTTGTGCTCATTGTGCCGTTGAAGAATGATGGCATGTTGCTGCAGGATGCTGTGGTAGCCATGCTGGGTCAGTGCGCCTTCAGTTTGGAATAAATCCCCATCAGTGTCACCATCACACCTCCTCCCCCATGCTTCACAGTGGGAACCATGCATGTAGAGACCATCAGTTCACAAGACATGAACAGGTGGAGCCAAAGATCTCAGCTGTGGACTCATCAGACCAAAGCACAGATGGTCTAACGTCCATCCTCGTGTTTCTCAGATCAAACAAATCTCTGCTTGTTGCTTCTCCTCAGTCGTGTTTCTCAGCAGCTGTTTGACCACAAAGGCCTGATTCACACAGTCTGCTCTGAACATGCAGAGATGTGTCTGCGACTGGAGCTCTGTGTCTATCTGGGCTCTGATCGAGCTGCTGCTAACTTGTGATTTCTGAGGCCGGTGACTCCTCAGCAGCAGAGGGACTCTGGTCTTCCTTTCCTGGGGCGTCCTCATGTGATCATCCCAGTGCTGGATGCTTTCTGTGACTGTACTCGGGGACACATTCAGAGTTTTAGCAGTTTTCTGGACCGACTGACCTTCAGTTCTTAAAGTAATGGTGGACGCTTGTTTCTCTCAGCTGATTGGTTCTTGCCATGAGATTCCAGCAGCTGTCAGCTGTGCACCGACCTGTCAAATGAACCCTGACAGGCACACCTGTGAGGTGAAACCATGTCAGGTGACTACATCATGAAGCTCACTAAGAGAAGGCCGAGTGTTTGCAGCGCTGTCGACAAAGCAAAGGGAGGAAGCTACAATACAAACAGAGTTGTTCTTTACTCCGAAGAACCATCGAATGAGAAGCTGTCCAAACTTTTGATTGGTAGTGTACACACACACACACACACACACACACACACACACGAGGTGTGTTCTGGTTAGGAGTGTGTTTGGTTTCTGCACTCTCACAGCCTGTGTGTGCTCCTCGGCGTGTTGACCTTACCGCTGTCTGCAGAGATCTGGGAGAGCTGCACGGGAGCGTCCAGCAGCACCTGCCTCTGAGCGCCGCGGTGCTGGTTTCTGAAACACACACGTTCACATTAACACATTAATCGCCCCACGGCCCAGAGGAGGCCCCGCCCACCCAGTCCTCACAGTTTCAGCGTGTTGAACATCTGCAGACAGATGTCTCGGATGTCATCTTCGTTTTTACTGTCAGCTGACACCTCCTGCAGCACGCCGCCGACCGCGTCGTAGACCTCCTCGCTGTCCTCGAAATCTGCCCCGCCGCCATCCAGGACACCTGCAACACAAACACACCTCAGCAGGAGGATCAGCAGCTCCGGGGCTGCTCCCGTTCACACACCACGAGGAAGAAGGAAACCCTCCTGATTTCAGAGCCCCCATCCCGCCTCTGAGCTGGATCACAGGATCAATAAATGAGTCTCAGGGTTTCTGCTTCCTCTAATGCTGCTTCCGTGTCTCCGCTACCTGTGGGTCTCTCAGGCCGTGCCAACCCAGGTGCAGGCGTGCCGGGTTATGCCGTGCTAGCCGGTGTGCCTGCTCTGAGTGCTGTCAGCCCGGTTAGCTCGTTAGCTCATTGGGCTAAAGAGCAGCCGCTGTCAGGCTAACCCCCGTCGGCTCCGGGCCGGCGGACAGCGGCTCGCTGCCCCCGGACAGCGGCCCGGTGCCCGGCCTCTCACCTGTGATGTAGTCGAACAGCTCCGCGTCGATCTCAGGAAACTCGCTCTTCAGGATGTCCACGTACGTCGCCATGATAGCCGACCCCGAACACCGCCTGGACGCGCATGTGCCGGTATGCGACAGCGCTGTGAACTCTGGGAGATGACGTTTGTGGGGCGGCTGACGTCAGCGGTGAAGGAGCCCCTGCTTTTCTTTTTTTTTTTTAAGAAAAAATAAATCCTGTTATTGTCTGAATTCCTGACGTTTCCAGGATGTCACGTGATTTTAAATAAAATAAACTAAACAATAAAAAACCCTCAAGCGTTAACCTGCATTCTCTCTGCTGGCCAGCAGGGCGGCGGCGACTCCTCTTCTTCTTCACTACATCATGAGCACCAGCTGAACACACTGAGCAGATTAGAGGCTGCAGAGGGACGTAACACCTCCTCTCAGATCTTCCTCTCCTCCGCGCGCCTGGCAGCTCCATCTTCAGCCGCCATCCTCTGCACATGCTCAAACCTGCTCGGTCTCTGTGACTCTGAGCTATCCCTGTGATGGACTCATGTCCATGCTGCTCACTGAGCACCTCCTCCTCCTGTTTATTAAATTATAATAAAAACGACATGAAAATCAGAACACAGTACGATGGGCAGTAATCTTACAAGAGTATTGGAGTATTTCAGCAGTATCGTGACTGCTCGCCAGGCTCTCTGTTCCAGTGTGTCTGTGGTAGTACTACAGTAATGTAACAGTAGTATTAAGTATTACAGTGGTAGTGAGCAGTGTTGGTCAAGTTACTTGAAAAAAGTAATCAGTAACTAATTACTGATTACTTCCCCAAAAAAGTAATCCCGTTTCTTTACTGATTACTTATTTTCAAAAGTAATTAATTACTTAATTACTTAGTTACTTTTTAAAAACACGATTTACAACCTGAATAGGTGATAAAGAGATAGATCTTTCAGCCCAATTCATCTTTTTCTGCATAATCATCATACAAAATGTAATCAAATAAAAGTCTCTTTTTAAAACTTATCAGTTTTAATCTTTTAACTTTATGCATCAAGCAAACATTTAATTATCTGCAACATTCTCTGACTGGAAGAAATTAGTTTAACATTTAAACCTATTTTCTGCACATTCCAGCACATAAAATAAAATATTTTGTGTGTTTACACTCAGTCTTTCAAATAGATGCAAGTAAAACACAGCAGAAAATAAATAAAGTCAAAGACTAGCGGTGCTGTTGCTCTATTTTCACCTGTAAAGCAGGAGTGGGGTAGGCGGAGGGTTACCCTGGTGCAGGTGTGCAGCGGTCAGTGGAAGAATCCGCGAGTTTCTCTGTGAGTTTCCCATTACGTCGTAGCTACTCGGTGCTTGCTCGGAAGTTTAGGGGTTTTTTTCGCTGTAAAAAGAAGTTTTCTTCCCACGCACAACGGACACTAATGTTTTTGTCACTTTTTATGGAATCAAACTCAAAGTAAGGTCAGTACTTCCACGCTTTAAACGCTGCACGCTCATACTCTCTCTGCACTCGATATATGATCCATTGTTGATCTGCACACAGCTGTTGTCACGAACGTCGCACTCGCTTACGTCACTGTCATGAGACATTCTCGCAAAAAATCACAGTTTTAGTAACGCAGTAACGCAGCGTTCCTACGGGAAAGTAACGGTAATCTAATTACCGTTTTTGAAATAGTAATCCCTTAATTCACTCATTACTTGAAAAAGTAATCAGATTACAGTAACGCGTTACTTGTAACAAGTAACGCGTTACTGCCCATCTCTAGTAGTGAGTCTCCTCACTCAATTGTAGTGTTACACTACTAGTATATGGAGCTCTAACACCTCTGCGGTCTTAAAGAAGGCCCAACAGCGTCTCCACTTTCTGAGAATCCTCAGAAAAATGGACCTGAAGGAGCTGCTGACCGTCTTCTACCGCTGCTCCATTGAAAGTGTGCTGACGTATTGCATCGTTGTGTGGTTCTCCAGCTGCACCACAGCACACAGAAAGGCACTCCAGAGGGTCATCAATATGGCCCAAAAAATCATTGGACATCCTCTTCCCTCCCTGAAGGACCTGTACAGCACTCGCTGTCTCAAGAGGGCACGCAGCATCCTACAGGACGGCACACACCCAGGACACCGGGTGTTTAAGCTGCTGCCGTCTGGCAGGAGGTTCAGGCTGCTGAGGTCCTGAACAAACAGACTCAAGGACAGCTTTTACAACAGGACAACAGCCCTGATCAGTGCTAACAGCTGACCTGATTGGCTACCTCCCTGGACTTTTTTAGGGGGGAGGTAGCAACGGTAAAAACAGTAACAATAATAATATTTATATTTATAACAAGGTGCAATAATGATTAATGTGCAATAATAACAGTGTGCAATACAAATACACTTATTCTTCTTTTTATTATGTATTGTATCGTGTTGTGTTACATGTAGTGCCGACGTAGGACAGTTTTCCAACTTCATTGCACTACTGTACTATGTATGACTGCAATGACAATAAAGAGTTACATATCTTATCTAATAGTACTGTAGTATTGCAGTTTGACTAGTAGTATTACACTAGTACTAAATTATAGTGGTATAGTGTATAGATGACAGTATTACAGCAGTACTAATAATACTACAGTAGTATTGCAGCTGCACTATAGCAGTACTAAAGTAGTAGTACTGCAGTAATACTACAGCATTGCTCGCTTCGTCTTGTTGTCCAGCGCCGCAATGCGCATGCTCCGGCCTGGACTTTAGGGTGGGAGTTAGCCGTTAGCACCGAGCTAACAGCCGGAGCGTGTAATGGCGGCCTCGGTGTTGTTGGGCTCTGCGGACAGCGCCGGACTCAGCTTCACCATCGGGGGCGGCGGCACCGGGAATAGTAACGGACTGGGCCCGGCGCCCTGGAACCGTTCTCTGGACCGAGCGCTGGACGAAGCCGCGGCCACCGGGAGCTTGAACCTGAGCGGCAGGAAGCTGAAGGAGTTCCCCCGGTGCGCCGCCAACCACGACCTGACCGACACCACCAGGGCCGGTGAGTGAACCGCCCGGCGGCGGGCCGTGTATAGCGGGCCGCGGGCGGTGGCTTAGTCCGGAGTGCTTTGGGGAAGTCGGGTTTGAGGCTGCGGGTAGGCTGGGACACCGTCAGGCCGGTGTTGTGACAAACATCGAACTCAGAAATCGGCACCGTGTCGGGGTTCCGCTGCCTTTACCGGGCTCTCCGAGCGGAGAGTACCGGCGCAGACAGGCAGTCGCAGTGAATCCGGGGACCGAGCCCGCCGGCAGAGGCGTTTTTGTACCGGACGGTTCGGGTCTGAGCCCGGTAAGCTGCTCTTAGCATGTTAGCAGGGTTAGCGCGGTTACCTGGGTGCTGCCGCCGGGTTTAAAGCTGCGGTTAACGGCTCTCACTGCGGCTCACTGCGGCGAGGCTGAGAGGTTGTCACCTGATCTCAGAGGTGACGGCTCGTGCCGCTTCACCTGCCAGCTTGTTTGTTAGCATGTTAGCTTGTTAGCTCTGCCCCCGACAGCCTGTAAATACTGCGGAGGAGGCGTGCGGGGTCACCGGGGCTGACCGGCTGACCACCCGCGGGGGGCCCAAAGGTGACCACACACCTGGCTGGCTTTGTTTTGTTCGACTCTGATTAGATAACGAGCCAGGAGGACACAGAGGCGGCTCCGCCTGCCCGGGCCGGCGTGCCGAGCAGAACAAACAGAACAAACAGCATTGATTATCGATCAGCTGATCGAAGCCCGCCATGCTGATGCTGCGCGTGCTCCTTTCATTCACTCTAAATTGCACCCAAACCGATATTCGCTGTACGTAACCTGCAATGACGTCACAGTTTAACGTGTTTGATTGGGTTTCGTCATCTCCCTGGACACACTCGGGAAGCACGAGACCGGAAACAAACAAAGACGAGTGTTTGCGTGTGTGACATGAATTGAGTGAGCGCTGCCGCCCAGGTGCGATGACCAGGCTGATGTTGGATGAGGGGGAGGACTGCTCCCGGATCCTGAGCCATGCAGGGTTGTATCAGCACAACAAATCCATACCTGTCCAGGCTCCTCCTCTCTCTGAGCTGAGGCTTCACAGCTGCTTCACGGTCACATGATCCTCACCTCAGTGCTGTCCTCCTCAGCTCCTCTGTATCTCTGCTTTAGAGTCACAACATCGCCTATCTCAGAGCATCTCACACTTCTGTGTGTGCAGAGTGAGCAGAGTGAGCAGGGACGAGCGTCCCCTCAGCGCTCTGCAGGTGGGTCATGTTCCTGCATGTGTGAGCTCCGTGTGTGCGGGTCACCAGCAGCTTCAGGAACACGTGTGTGTGATCTCGGGTTAACCTGTACCGTGTGTGTGTGTGTGTGTGTGTGTGTGTGCGTGTGCGTGTGCAGATCTGTCTCGTAACCGGCTGTCGGAGCTTCCTCTTGAGGTTTGTCTCTTCGTGTCTCTGGAGAGTCTGAACCTGTACCAGAACTGTCTGCGGTCGCTGCCTGACGGCCTGCTCAACCTGCAGGCGCTTACCTACCTGAACCTCAGGTAACACACACACAAACACACACACACACACACACCTCAGGTCTGTTTCATTTATCACGAGCTCCACACTCTGTCAGACGGCACCAAACAGGAAGTGCTCTCAGTCCTCACCTTGTGGCGTGCTTTGCTGTGGGTGACCTGTGGGTGCTGCTCACTGCTGATTTTATTGGTGGGAAACATGAAGCCCACTTTTGGTGTGATCAGCAGGACCAGGAGGAGTCTGGAAGCGTCTCCTCTTCCTCTTCCTCTCTGCTCTTCATCGTCTTTTTCTTTGTCTCACTCTGTTTTGTCTCGTAGTGCTCCTCTTCCTCTGTTCTCTGTCACATGCACACTTGTCACATGTTTACAGCTGGATGCCTGTGTCTCTGACCCCGCCCCTCTTAATGCCCCTCCCCTCAGTCGGAACCAGCTGTCGGTGCTGCCCGCCGTCGTCTGCGGCCTCCCTCTGAAGGTTTTGATCGCCTGCAACAACAAGCTGGTTTCTCTGCCGGAGGAGCTGGGACAGCTGAGGCACCTCACCGAGCTGGTCGGTCCTCTCACGCCGCACATCGCCATCCTCGCTGACCGATCGCAGCGCTTATTGATTATCGTTATCTTTGATCGCCCACAGGATGTGAGCTGCAACGAGATCCAGACTCTGCCTGCTCAGGTGGGCCAGCTGGAGGCTCTGAGAGACCTGAACATCAGGAGGAACCACCTGGTCCGACTGCCACCAGGTACACAAACGCGTGAAACCATGGTGACGCTGCATTCACAGCCTGGAGTCTGCGCTCTGTTACTTATTGATCAGTTATTGTTTCTGTGTCAGCCGATCAGCTGACTCAGGCCCTGAGAAATGACTGCAGGTTAAATTGGAATAAAACATCGCGCTGCCAATCTAAGCTCCTCCCCCTGAGCTGTCAGTCAGCCCATGGCAGAGGGCGTGGCTCAGACCAGACTAACCCACTGATGGGTCTGGTGCTCCTGTGTGAGCGTGGAGCTCCTCCCCCGTGCAGACGGTGAGCTGCAGTTTTAACCTCTGACCCCAACATCAGCGTCGTGAATCTCCACCCGTCAAAGCGATGTGATTAAAATCATCACACAGGCCGAACAGCAGCGGCTCGAAGCGCCGCCGTCGTGTTCAGGTTTCAAAGCGGCCGCGGCACTTCCTGTTATCTTTCCAAAGAGCTGCTCGCTCTCACAGCTCAGTCGCCGCCACATTTCTCTGCTTGTCTCGACTCGTCTGTGAAATCCTGAGCGAGTTCTGACGGCGAGTCAGGTTTCGTTTCTTTACAGCTGAGTAGTAAAATCACCTGACGTCAGAGCTACGGGGACACGCCCACCCAGCAGGTAAAAACAGTCGTTTGTGTTTAACAGAATCACACCAATCGCTGACGCTCCACAGCGACTGCGGCGCTCAGCACAGCTCATTTAAATTTATCCACCCAGATCAAAACCACACATGGCGGTCAGTCCCGGCGGCAGTGCGAGGCGATACTCCACGCCACGTTCAGGGATCTGATGAAGCTGCCTGGGCGCAGCGTAGATCCACAGTCATAGGTCGTCCTGGTTTCTTTAGTTTTCCTCCAGGATGAGGAGACAGTAAAAACACGTGCAGTACTGCGATTGTCCACTAGTGGCCATCGTGAGGGAGGAACGCTCTGCCAGGGCAGCGAGTCGGTCACGTGACTTTGGCTAATGGACCGATCATTTCAGGGTTTTCAGCGCGGCGGTTAGCACTGTTCGAAGAAGGTCCTGGGTTCCCATGTGGGCGGGGCCTGTGTCTGTGTGGCGTCTGTTCGGGTACTCCGACTTCCTCCTACGGTCCACAGACCGGCAGTGAGTGGGGTGAGCTGCAAATGGTCTCTGTTAGCCCTGCAACAGACTGGCGACCTGTCCAGGACAGGGACAGCTCAGAAGGTAGAGGGGTCACCCCACGATCGCAAGAATATAGAAGATTTCACAGCGTGCAGTATCTTTGACAAGTTACGTACGTAAACAAAAAAGTTTACTTTAGGAGAAAACAAATAAACAAAATGACTGAAAAAGTGCTCAAGGTGTAAATAAACAACATGTAAGTGAAGTGAAACTAAACGTTCGACACAGCTCGTGTGTTTTAAACGCTTTGGAGTCAGAACTGTTAAGATTCTCCAGATCAATCAGGGCTTTAAAAACAAAGCTGTTTGGACGCTGTTGAGAAGATTTTGTACAATGTTTGTGAAATTTGGCAAAAATAATCAGAAGATTGATAATATTTATTTCCTGGAGTTATTTTGTGGGTATGTGAGAGGCCAAAGAGAATATGTTGCAACTTCAGTTTACATGAGGGATCAATTTTGGTGTTTATGAAATTATTCAGATCGATCCAAAGCACATGTGTTTACGTGCATTCCCAAAATAACTCAGATTGTTTCCTCTGCTGCAAACAGTACAAAGAGGATCAATATTTTTCTTACATTTAACCAGATGTGTCTTTAATAACATTTAACCAGATGTGTCTTTAATAACATTTAACCAGATGTGTCTTTAATAACATTTAACCAGATGTGTCTTTAATAACATCTCTGGATCAAGAGTAACTTCTCTGACCTCAGTGATGACAAATTTCCTCGATAGAATCAAAGTGTTTTTCAGTCTTGTAAATATGTTTCCAGTAAAACGCAGCATGCAGAGGACTTGTTTCCGTGGAGGGATTAATAAAGTTCACATTAGTAGTATTTAGCCCCGCCTCTCGCCCTATGGTACCTGGGATAGGCTCCACCCCTCCAGCTCTCTGATAAGTGGAAAAGATCAGATGGAACCATAAGTAGAGAATTGAGTCATTGTGTTGTCAAACCTGGGAAGTGCAGCGTGATGGCTCGTGGAGTAATCTGATTGGTCGTCCCTGCAGAGCTGGCCGAGCTGCCTCTGGTGCGTCTCGACTTCTCCTGTAACAAAGTGACCTCCATCCCCGTCTGTTACCGCCGCCTCACGCAGCTGCAGACCATCGTCCTCGACAACAACCCGCTGCAGACCCCGCCCGCTCAGGTATGCAGGAAGTGACCTCGCAGGCGTCCCCGTGCAGGTGGCGGTTCAGAGCTAACGTCTGCTTCCTGTCTGCAGATCTGCATTAAAGGGAAAGTTCACATATTTAAGTACCTGAATCTGGAGGCCAGCAAGACGACGCCGGACCTGCCCGAGTACGACAGACGACCTCTGACCTTCAGCTCCTGGTCTGCACTCACACACACACGAAAGCTGCTGCTCTTTCACAATAAAAGCCTTTGACTCTCTCACTTTGCCCCATCAGTGTGGATGAGCTTTACCCCGGGCGTCCCTACGGCGCGCTCGACTCCGGCTTCAACAGCGTCGACAGCGGAGACAAGAGATGGCTGAGCAACGAGGTCACACACACACACACACACACACACAGACACACACAGACACACACACACAGACACACACACACACACACACAGACACACACACACACACACACGCAGACACAAACACACACACACACACACACTCACACTCACACACACACATGCACACAAACACGCAGACACACACACGCAGACACACACACACACACACACAGACACACAAACACACAGACACACACACACGCAGACACACACAGACACAAACACACACACACGCAGACACACACACACGCAGACACACACACACACACACAGACACACACACACACACACACAGACACACAAACACGCAGACACACACACACACAGACACACACACACGCACACACACACACACGCAGACACACACACACGCAGACACACACACACACACACACAGACACACACACACGCAGACACACACACACACAGACACACACACACACAGACACACACACACGCACACACACACACACGCAGACACACACGCACACAGACACACACACACGCACACACACACACACGCAGACACACACGCACACACACACGCAGACACACACACACACACACGCAGACACACACACACACACACAGACACACACACACGCAGACACACACACACACAGACACACACACACACAGACACACACACACGCACACACACACACACGCAGACACACACGCACACAGACACACACACACGCACACACACACACACGCAGACACACACACACACACACACGCAGACACACACACACACAGACACACACACACACAGACACACACACACGCAGACACACACACACACAGACACAAACACACACACACGCAGACACACACACACGCAGACACACACACACGCAGACACACACACACGCAGACACACACACACACAGTGTGAGTGTTTCGTCCTGGCAGCCTCGATGTTTTGTTTTCTTTTAGTTTAATGAGTCGACGTCGCGTTTCCTCCATCTTGACCCCTGTTGACCTCTGACCCTGTAACAGTGGAGGATTCTTACATGACCTGCTGTAGCAGATAAATGTCACACCAGGACGAGCCCGTCAGGCATTGCTAAACGATCAGAGATCAGACCCACCCATCACAGCCTGCTGGTGTTGATTTCACGCCTGTCTCCTCTGTGCAGGCCTCAGAGGAGCTGTCGGAGCTGCCGCAGCGAGTGGCCGACATCGGCCGAGACCAGAGGCAGCGAGGAGGCGCGGCAGGAGGAGCGGCGCTGCCCAATGGCACATGTGAGCATTTCTCTGATCTCACATCAGTTTAGAGATTGAGGCGGTAAAACAAACGCACCCGAGCCCGGCACGCTGCTGAGGACGATGAAGCCGAGCGTGTTAGTGAAAGGCTCCGCCTGCTTCAGCATCATCGCTTCAGATCAGACGAGGCTCATGGTTAGGACAGGTGAACCTGGTAGAAGCTCTCACCTGTACAGACGTCTCCATCAGCTGGTTGGAAGTTAGCGCTCCACAGCTGCCAGAGTGTGAATGTGCTGATCGATGCAGCTGATTGGTGCTTCTCGTGTCAGATGGGGAGTCGGAGCAGATCGACTTCATCGACAGCTGTGCGGGTGAGGAGGAGGAGGAGGAGGGGAGGAGTCGTGGGGGAGGAGACAGGACCAGCCTGAGCTCTCAGTTCATGGCTTACATCGAGAGACGCATCACCAGAGAGGTGAGAGCTCCGCCCACAGGAAGTCACACCTGCGACTCACATGCACCCAAACTGTCTTTTAACTACAGTCTTTACAGTAAGCCTTTTTACACAGACTTCTGAAAGGTCAAAGGTCGAGTCTGTCGGTGGTTTGAGGTATAAACTGATAATTACATGTGGTGTAAAATCTTATTGTGAAAACCCTGTGTGACTTCCTGTCTCTGTGCTCAGGGTTCTCCTGTGAAAAGCGGCTCTTCGAGGATGGAAGACCCGAGGAGACACAGCAGGTACGCTCCTCGTTCACCTTTATCACACCTGCTCGTTTCACTTCCTGTCTGGCTTCCTGTCTCGCTTACTGTGTCAACTCCCGTCTCTCAGGGGTGTAGTCGATAGCGCCGCGGCCGCATCCGGCTCACACGGACAGGTAAGGCGTCCTCTTACCTGTGAGGTGGAAGCTGAGCACAGCTGCAGCAGCACTGATGGTCTGTGTCCTCAGAGAGGCGGCGTGGAGAGGATGAGGAGGGAGGCGCAGCTCGCCGCCATGAGGTACGACGAGGAGCGGCAGAAGAACCGCTCGCTGCAGAGGGACAACATGAGCGGACACGCCAAGGTACGAACGGCACCAGTTTAACTGGTGACGGCACGTTATTGATCGCTGATCAGCTGTTATTGATCGAAACTCTGTTGATGCTTTTCAGCATAAAGCAGCTCCGAGTCCCACGAAGTCCAGTCCTGACACAGAGGTGAGTTTGTGTGTGTGTGTGTGTGTGTGTGTGTGTGTGAGTGTGGGCGAGTGTGGGCGCGATTAGTTGGTTTTTATCGGCACGTGCGTTCACTTTCAAACGTCTAACAAAGATAAATGAAGACATGGAGGTCAAGGGTCATCCTGTCGGGGTCAGGTCTGTCTCGTAAGTTAACCCCGCCTCCACAGCCCATGGTGACCCAGGGCGACTCCCTCACTCGCTGATCTGTCCCATCTGACCGGTGCTGAGAGCTGAGTGTTTCAAACTGTGGAGCCAAGCACGCATGACCTCTGACCTCTGACCTCTGACATGGGAGCAATGTGGAAAATCGCTTTTGTTCCAAATATCTGAGAGAAAACGTAAAGCTGCACGAGTCAGACAGCAGGTAACGACCTTCTAATAACGATGGTTATTAGAAGCTCGCACAGTGAGTCTAGCTCCGCCCCTGTTTAAGCCACACCCCTCATTCGCCACGCTCTCACCTGTATGTTGGTGTTTGTTAATGTGTTTGTGTGTCTGTGGTGTCTGTTTGTGCGCTCAGAACGTCTACCCCTCCCGACGCTCCACCCACACAGACGACTCCGCCCTGTTCATGGTAAGAGTATGGCCCCGCCCCCAACAGCTACTAACTGATTTTCAAAGCAGGATCGCTCGGGTCTGTGTGCAGGAAGGTTTGGAGGATGGCGGTAACCTGCGTCTGTTTCCTCGTCGTGTTGTTGTAAACATGTTTATCAGCTGCTCAGTGTTGTGGTCTCTCGAGCGTGTGAAACTCGTCTGTAAATATGTTTGACAAGGTTGATTATCGGGTTTCATCTCGTGGTTGGCTTCTCGCCGCTGTATGAACCACGTGAACGGCGCCACGGTCAAAGTTTTGATTGATGTCGTGACATGGAGGAGCTCTAGATCAGTGACAAACTTGAATGAAGGTTAAAGGTCGAGGTGAGACAGACGTGTTTCTCTCACTTTGACCCCACGCTCGAGCAGATCTTCTCGCACTAGAGCCGCATTAGCTTGTGCTAGCAGAGCGCTCTTATTTTGAAAAAGCACACAAACCCGAGGGATTCTGAGGACTGAATCAGCATGAACACACCTGTCCACCTTTCCTCTAAGCCCCACCCAGCACCACCTGTCCTTATCCTCTTCCTTTACCCCTTTCCTATCTCCTCCTCTGGGCTCTGAGTGGCTGCTGTGACTGTGGTGATGACACGTTAGTCACACGGCGCGTCCATGAACTGGTTTAAACTGGTTCGGGAGCAACCCGAGCAGCAGCGGTTACTCTCTCAGGTGCAGTTTGGTCTTTTCAGCATCTACTTCCTGTCACATGGTGATGTTTGTCTCCGCCCGACAGTCTGGCCGCTCTGCGTCTGTAGCATCGTTACGTGTCAGCCGACCTCATTGGTCTCTAAACATCACCGACGTAACAGCGGCGCTCGCAAATCCTTAGAAAAACGTTATTGTCACAGCCAGGAGAACAAACACTGATCGTCTCACTGGAGCCGTCGGACCCAGAGGTGATTAACGCTGTGGGTGTGTCCCGTGAGCATCGGCACTTCCTGTGGAGAGACTGAGGTGGTCGTTTGAGCTCAGGCTGCGTTTGTGCGAAGCGTTTCCTGAACCTGTCGATGAGCTGAAAGCACCTGCACGTCATTAACACCTGAATCTCTGCATTAACTACTTCTTCTTCTCTTCTTCTTCTTCCCCTTTTCTTTTTTCCTCATCTTCACTTCCTCCTCAGTTTGCTCCTCCCCCTTTCTTCTTATCTCCGCCCTCGCCGCCTTCCTTCCTGTCTGTCTGCGTGTCTGTCTGTGTGTCAGTGTGTCCTGGTGTTTGAGATCGACTTCGACACAAACACGATAAAGAGGCGACCTGGCTCACACAGACAGGTGACACACGCCTTCCACGCGTCCGTCCCCGCTGGACGCAACGTTCACTGACATCACTGCTCTTCCTTTCTTTTTATTTGGCCCCTCCCCTGTCTGTTTGTCTGTGTCTCAGTCTGTGGCTGGACTGTCTGTAGACGGCTGTTATTCTCACGCTTCTGATAGCGCCACCTCCTGTCTGCTGCAGGTACTGCACTGTGTCCACATGTTTGACCTTCAAAGTGAGGCAGTTTCTAGGAGGCGGAGTCGGCGGTTTGTCGTTACAATATTTCATTAGCAACACCAGGTGTCACCGGGCCTCACTCACCAAACCTTGGACGGTCCTTCGAGGCGTCTCGCTGCACGGCGTTTCTCTTTGGTCCGTTTCAGTTTGCAAAAAGTCGAAAAAACCAAAACAAACATGATGACGTTAACGAGGCCGAACGGCGTTGGACATGGCGACGATCGTAGACCAGTCGTCTGTCAGGTGCTGCCTGTCTGCTGACTTCCTCCTCTTTCCGTCTGCGCTCAGGTCTTTTTGTTTTTCCATGAGTCTCAGGCTACGTCCACACGCACCCGGGTATTTTTGAAAACACAGATGTTTCTATACGTTTGCACCTTTCGTCCACACGTAAACGGCGTTTTCGGTCACTGAAAACGGAGATTTTTAAAAACTCCGGCCAGGGTGGATATTTTTGAAAACTCAGTTTTTGCGTTTACGTGTGGACGAGAAAAACGCAGAAAGCGCAGCGTCAAAGGTGTGCGCTTTTTTTGACGTCACACTGTGCGCCACGTTATTGTTTCGGTGAAATGAATTTCTACAATACTGTTACTGTTACTTGTCTCTGCAGTGTTTACATGCTTACACACAGTTACTGTCCCTCCACACATACGACTCGTTCTGCTTCTATGCCCCAGCTTTGTTTACTTTTTCCCACCGAGGCTTCTAGACTTCTGATTGGCCAACATTTCTACACGGATAGGGATATAGCGCCACCTGCTGCTTTGGCATGTTCCTAGCAGCGTTTTCCTTCGTTTTTGGCTTTTATGTGTGGACGGGATTATTTTTTAAAACGAAAACGGAAAATCTTCATTTTCAAAAATACCGTGTACGTGTGGACGAGCCTCATTGTGGTTTTAACCGCTGCCGTGGAAGCCGAGCGTCCTGTGGCGTTCTTTCTCATTAAAGTGAGACATGACTGCGATTCGCTGTCGTTCATGTTTGACGCGTGTTTGGTGAATGAGGCTCGGTGTCCGCTGCAGGACGTCCCAGTTACAGACGTCATTTCACTGTTTCAGGAAAGGTCTCGGCCCCGCCCCCAGAGCAGCTGTTTTCAGTCACATGATCAGAAATACCTGTGGAGAGTATTTGAGTGATTCCACTGAATGTTAATCAGTATTTTACCTGAATGACATCATTAGCGTTGACACACCTGCAGCTCGCTGGCTCGCACTGACCTCCAGGTGTGTCCAGCTGTGTGACTGTGTTGTGTTGTCCCACAGGGCGAGGACCGAGCTGCTCTCTCTCCTACAGGTAAGACCGACAGTTTACCGAAGCCCCTCCCCTCCCCGGTGTTCGCCTGCCTCCCGCTCACACCTGGATTTTCTCTTCTTTCAGCCAATCAGTCGCCGTCTTACCCCAGCTCGGGGGGCGTGGCCTCCTGTCGAACTACCAATCTGCGGCCAGAGAGCTTCCTGTTCCGGCTCGGGCAGAAGGAGGAGAAGAGGAAAGGTGAGGTCCTGTGGGGGCGTGTCCTCAGCCTCACTCACCTGTCAGGTGTGTGACTGCTGTTCCCTCTCTGTCCTCCAGGTGACACGTCTGCTGCTCCGAGCCGGGAGGAGGCTCCCGCCGCTCCTCCTCTTGCTGCAGAGGACGTGGAGGTGGTGGAGCAGCTCAGGAAGGTGCGTACCTGCACTCACCTGGGGTGGGTTACCCTGTTCACAGGTGACTGATCCGCCCTCTCTCTCCCTCCAGAACATCGAGGCTCGTCTCAAAGTGTCACTGCCGAGCGACCTCGGAGCAGCCCTGACGGACGGCGTGGTTCTCTGTCACCTGGCCAATCACGTGAGGCCGCGGTCCGTCCCCAGCATCCACGTCCCCTCCCCCGCCGTGGTGAGTAAAGTGTTAATGTGTGCGCTGCTGTTCAGGTGTGCCGCTGACTGTCCCGTCTGCCCGCAGCCCAAACTCACCATGGCCAAGTGCCGCAGAAACGTGGAGAACTTCCTGGAGGCGTGTCGCCGCATCGGAGTCCCACAGGTACCACGCACACCTGAGTGACGAACGACAGCGAATCCAAATGTTCCCCATCAGTCCTCCTGCCAGACGAGCCGATGTCTTTAATGATTTATTGAGAGTGACCTTTGACCCCGGCTCAGCCTGGGTTCGGCCTCTGCTGCGGACGCTGTCGTTAAACCGTCCGATCTGCAGCACGCCGCCATGACTGATGGGGCGGGGCTGAGTATTCATAAACATGCGTGCGGTTTATTGACCAATCGGCCGGACGACTGATGGTGAAGTTTGACGTTTCTTCTTCTACTAACGCCTCTCTTCCTCTCTGTCATCCTCTCATCGCTCCCTCCTCCTTCCCTGCGTCTCTCTGTTCTTCCTCCACCGTGTCCATCTCACCCCACACGCACTCAGGACCATCTCTGTTCAGTGGGCGACGTCCTGGAGGGGAAAGGGGGCGGGGTTTATGCCACAGTGGAGGTGCTGCTCTCCATGGCTCCTCCCCTGGTCAGCCTGTCCCCTCAGGTGCAGCTGGCCGGCTTCGCCCTCTTTTACCTGTCTGTCATGTCGGTGCTGTGCGCCATTTATGTGCACCTGGCGCCGCACGTCTGACGCCGAGGGCGATCTCGCCGAGTTGCACGCAGCGGGCGTGAATTTCTCCCAGCAACGTCCCCCTCAGTCTCCGTTCACCACAGCAGGAGTCCCGCCCTGGATCTGTCGTACTGCCACCTTTCAGGTTATGTTAGCTTAGCACAAAAACTGGGGAGGAGAGCCGGGCTCCCATTGGTCCGTCTGTCTCCTGACACGTACAGCAGCGGCGCCTAGTCTGCAGACACGCCCATCTGCGGGACCTGACGCTGCTCCTGAGGCTCCTGGCCCCGTAGACGTGTTCAGGTCAAAGGTGAAGACGCAGCCTGTGTCCCTGCAAACATGACTAGCATGATCAGCGTGTTAGAGCGTCTGTCCTCGGCCAATCAGCTGTGGGCTCAGAGGAACATCGAGTTCACTCCAGCAGCTGGATCAAATGCTCTCCCATTGGCTCTGAAATCATCCGTAAGCCTCTCTCACCTGTACAGGTGTGCGTGTCGCAGCCTCCTCGCTGAGTAACAGACGCTGACGATGAACATCCAGCCCCCCCCCCCCCCCCCCCCCGTGACCCTTTGAGTGCCCTCGCCTAGATTAAAGGCGTCAGTGACTTTAAATGACTCCAGGTGACGATGCTCCGCCCAGTGGGCAGGTAGAAGGTGTGAGGCACAGCAGAGTGGAGTGTTGGAGCCAGAGGACCATGTGACCCCTCGATCCCCCACAGCTCGCCCTCACGCTCGCCTGTTGGCGTTCTGCCCCGTGCCTTACGCTCCATTTTTTACTGTTTGAAGTGTTCAGTCAGCCCCTCCCATCAGAAACGCGTCTCCCTGGAAACGACCTCTGTGCACCACATCAGCGCTTCACTTGTGGTCTGATGCCTGACCTCCCGGGTGGCTCTCCGGGCGAAGCGCAGGACCCTTCGGTGTCACCTGGACCGAGGCTCTGGAGACTCCTCCCACTGCAGGACTAGCAGCACGCCATCTGCAGGTGAAGCCAGGGTCAGGACAGCGACCTGTGATGGCCTCGCCATCGCTCTTGTCTTGTTTCGGCGGAAACTCGAGCAGAACAAAGAGGCATCCTGCAGTGGGAGGGGACTCGGCCTCGACGTGGGCGGGTTTCCTGCAGCTCCAACCGGCCGGAGCGAGCCGGAGCGTCACACAGGATGGGATTGTTCTACGATGAAGAGTGAGGATGAGTGTTTTGTAGACCTGTGCCTCTGCTCTGGTCCTTTTAGAGTCCGTCAATAAAGTTCAGTAAAGCCGCTCGACTCACTTGTCTCTTTCAAACACACCTGGAGGTCTTTGCCTCCTGATTGGTTTGTTCCATCCATGCCAGCAATGGCCGCTTCATCCTCCTCACAGAGACCTGACATCAGGTAACACAGTCAAGGTGTAAACTGATGTCAGCACGCTTCAGACTCGCCTGCAACCCACCGACACTGGACTGGTGGAAACCAGCTCCTCCCACTGCAGTCGGCCCACTGGTGTGGAGGTGTGGCCCAGCACACCTTAGCAGAGCTTCTTCACGCGTGTTGTGACGATGACGACATGGCAGTGCCTGATTCTTCCCCCGCCAGCAGGGGGTGCTGCAGGCGCTGCTTCCAGGCCTCACTGAGCTAAACTCGAGGTTATTGTTAGTCAGGTGATCGATTAACCTGCTGATAAGCTCCCATATTTCCTCGCTGTGTGCTGATTGGTGCGTCACCGTGCAAATGTGATTAAATCTGTACGTGTTTGATGGCAGCCGGCTCAAAACGGACACCTCTGCCGCTGTGGCGCTACACTTCCCGTCCGCCTGCTTCCTTCTGTCTCCGCCCACCCTTCTGTTCAAAGCTCTCTCACCTGTCTGCTTCCACCTGCACGCCCCGCCCCTTCTTTCCTCCTCCATCGTTTTTGCCGTTCCTTGTTTTCATCCTTGCGTTGCCATGGTTTCAGTTATTTTACCTGTTGATTTCGTTTTCCATCCGTTCCCCCCGCCCCTCGCTGTGTCTTCTTCTGTGGTGTTTGTCTGTGCAGAGTCAGTTGTGCCTTCCTCTTCACATCCTGGAGGAGCGAGGGCTACCCCAGGTGGCCGTGACCGTCGGCGCCCTGCTCAACCTGGCCCCGCCCCGACACTCCAGCACCGCAGCGACCCCCACGACGCCATCAACCCCACCGGGGCCGTCTGTCACCATCTAGCCATATTTGCACCCCATTTGCACCAGCCAATCAGAGCCTCTTAAAGCCTGCATGATGTCATCAGAAAGTGTCCGAAGCTCCTGCAGCAGGGGGCTGGCACCGACACAATCCCACAGTGACGGCTCTGAGCTCCTATTGGTCAGTGCTGTATGTATGGAAGCCCATTTCGGGGGGGGGGGGGGGACGCTACCCAATGACCTCGGCTGAAATGAATTTTAAAGTAAAAGATGAATCGAATATTTAAGGTCGTGTCTGAATGACAAAAAAAACATTCACAGGTGAGACCTTCAGGCACCTGATAGGTGCAGGTTCAATTCCCCACGGCCACTTCCTGCCCGCTCTCTGCTGACTAATAAAGGCTCAGCGCCCCCAAAATACAAAGTAGAGAAAAACGTTCAGACGTTTGCAGCAAGTGTGTTTCCATTTGTGGGCAGAAATGGGCTTCCATCCCACCTGTGCCGTCGCTCTGCAGGTGAGGGAGTGGCTGATGGGCAGTGATGGAGACGAGTCGAGCTGAACTGATCTTTACTCTTGCTGCAAGGTTTGTTAGAAATCAGCTTCTCACAGGTGGAGGTTTCACTCTGGACCTACTACACTCATCACAGACGACAGAGCCGCGGACCAGACAGGAAGGAGCAAATAATCTGACCAGATTTTAATGCTGTACCTGGTGTAGGCGGAGCTAATCTACTCCATCTGCGTGTGCTGATTATTACAAGTGATAATAATGAGGGCCTTCACCGTGAAACCACATCTGCTTGTGTTTGAGCAGCGGTCCAAAGGAAACATGTGACACATGTGACAAGGCGAAAAGCTTACCACCTTTGACCTTTGCCCCCTGAGTCTGAGGTAAAGAAGGTAAAATGATCCTCTGATGTCAGAAAAATAACCCAGAGGCAAAGTGGGAGGTGGTTTATTCTACTTGTCAGGTTCTCTAGCGGGTGAATCCGTGCAGTTCAACATCTGCGTGACGTTAGTTCTACATGCATTTGGTTACCTGTGTAGGCGGAGCTTAGAAACTAATATGCATAATTATTGAGCCAGTGTTAAACACAGACTCAAAACCATAAAACTCTGTTAGGTGGATCGTTCTGCTCATACGTTAGCTCTCACAGAGCGGCTTAGCATGAGTCCCCGTCATCCTGAGCTCAGCCGCTGTCTCACACAAGCCGGTTCAGCTCCTCCGCCTTTAAACGTGCTTTATTCTGATTGGCTGTATCTCACAAGCAGAAGACTTGAACAGTAGATGGGTGGAGCTTCTGT
The DNA here is from genome assembly GCF_056152115.1 of Neolamprologus brichardi. Lineage (NCBI taxonomy): Eukaryota > Metazoa > Chordata > Actinopteri > Cichliformes > Cichlidae > Neolamprologus > Neolamprologus brichardi. Next base: position 42,034,199 of record NC_142117.1, on the reverse strand, counting down.
CTGTGACATCACACAGATCAATGAATAGAAAAAACCTCATAATTCCCAGTAGCTGCAGACACACTGAACTTCCTGTTTAACATGAACATTTGCCACAGAAACAGGAAATGAGAAAAGGAAAAGCACTTTAATTAAAAAGTATTTCATGTTCTCAGTAACATCTGATTGATCAATAAAACCTGAAACTGTCCGGTCTGCACACTGAGATAAAGTTGCAGTGCTACTAAGGGCTAACGGAAGCTAACAGCAGTTTTGTTTTGTTTAAATGACACTAATGTATCTTGTGGCTAATATAGCTTAAAGTTAATATTGGCAAAGATAAACTTATTGTAAGCTACATTTAATGGCTAGCGGTGACCTAGCTAAGATGAGTGTGCTTAGTTTAAAATAATAATAAAGAGAAAACTATTCCCAGATTAGCCGTCGCTAACAGTGACGATTCTGAAAATGTAACTGACTGTTAAGGCTAACACTATTAAAACAGAGTAAATGTGTTGGATCACGCTGATCATGCTAGTCATGTTTCCAGGGACACAGGCTGATACTTACATAGCAGTCTGTTAACAGAAACCAGCTAGCTGGAAGACTAGCTTGAAATAGGTAGCTATAAAAGTATCGTGATGAGTTCAGACTTAACATGAACTACAGCTAGGAAGTGGCCTAAGCTAACGAGTAAGCAGTAGTCTAAAATTCAATAGGCTCTCTGCTATCTCTGGGTAAGACTATAATAAGACTAACTTTATGAACTGTTAGATAACAGTACTTAATATTATATGTGACACAGCTTTAAAAATACTGACATTTCAAAAGTTCTGTAACTATTTTAACATGGCTAACTGCTAAAGAAAGCTAACACTAATGGTACTCTTATGTCGAGCTAACCACAGAAGGTAGCTAAGATAAAGTCAGGTAAAGCTAACAGCTTGTTTCTAATCTGAAAACAGTCGACGATCGCTTAGTTTATAGCATGATTGCTAAATGCTAATGTTACAGTAGTGGGTTTGATCGTGCCCAGTACTGATATTGTCAAAGAAATTATTTATTTTTTTTTTTTTTTTTTTTTTATAGTTTACTTAGTTTTAGTTTTATTTATTTTTTTATGCTTTTAGTTTTGCTTTAGGGGGCGGGGCCTCTGCCAGTCTTCCATTGTGGGGCACTCACCCAAATGTGAGCTACTTGCTAACAGTTAATAATGTCCCAAAAGAAGCAGCAAGGACAAAGTGTGGTTCAGTTCGGCTCTGCTCGTCTCCAACTGTCCTTATTATGGTAAACACCTTCATCTCGCCGCTGATGAAGAGGAGGATGTCGTCTCTGTACAGTTTTTACTCATGTCCTTGTGGTTTAGGTCAATCATGTGACCTGGCTTTGTGATCACCTGATCGCACCTTTGTCACGTGTGCAGCTGAAGGCGATTGGGTGGTTTCTGTTGCATGCTGGGACGTTTTTCACCTTGTAAAGGTGGCCCGACTGTTGTGTACAAATATATCCTGTAAATAGAAATTTACTGATGATGCTCTGTATATGAGGCCGAAACCTGGGTGTTACTACGACAACAGAGATGTTTGTGTTGCCATGTCAACAATGGGGGGAGGGGGGGATTTCTTCTCCTGTCAGTGAAGTAAGCAAACAGCTGCTGTACTGTTATTTTATTTATAAAAGTTCGTCTTGACAACAGTGATCAAAGCAATACCTGCTCAGCGTCTCACTCCAACTGCACAAACACAGTCAGGAGGTGCAGCTCAGGTGAAGCAGACTGCTAGCAGCTACAGCCGCCTGTGTCACCATCCGCCTGTGTCACCATCCACCTGTCAGGCAGAAGCCACACCCCTAATAATGCAAACAGGTGTCATGAAGGGGCCAGACCCATTGTGTATCAGGCTGTAAACGTGTGTGGGGCTGACTCACTGCTGCCTCTGCTGGACATTAGAGGAACTGCAGCACATCCTGCCATCCTACAGTGGGCGTGGCCTCTGTGTACAGTGATGTCATGAATCTGAGCTGCTGCTGCTTCACTAACCGGAGGAGAAGACTGTGTTTATAATTTAAACTGTAAAGATGAGTAAAGGGGGCTGGTGCTGTGTTCAGGTGGCGTAGGACATCAGCATGCTGACACTACACTAAACACTTGCTGAAGCCTCACTTTGTTTCTCAGTCACCTGAACGGAGCACAATAGCACAACTTGAACAACCTGAATTATGACAAGTAGGCTGGGCCCCGCCCCCTGAACCACCTCCACCAATCAGCTCATCTTAACTGGACTCACCTGAGACCTGAGTGAACCTGATGGGACAGGTGAGGCGGCTTAGAGGTCTCAGAAAGGTGATGATGTACAGATGTTTTCTTCTTCAGGCGCTCGTCTTGTGGCAGCAGCGGGTCACGTGACGTGGGCGGCTGTTTTTCCACTTGAGTGTTTTTGCTGTTTCAGTCATAAAATAAATAGAATGTGGCTTTGATGCTTTTATTGTGTCAACACCGCACACAGGAAGTGGTGAAAAACGTGGCCAAAAAACGAGAACACCATCAGCTGATTGTGTTCATACTGTAAATGTTTCCTATGTTTTCTGTTTTTCTCTCCTTGGTGTTTTTTTTTGTGTTTCTGTGAATAAAGTAGAAATATTTGTCACAGGTGAACGTCTGCAGCTCTGTTCCCGGGTCAGGACGCTGCGACAGGAAGTGCAGTCTAATATAATATAACACCGATTTGTGACTGAAAGTACTCATGACTCCTCTGGAGAACAATAATCATGTTTCACGGTAGGATTTCGTGACATCTTTTCAAAGTATGTTTGTAAATCAAGCGACAGCGTGTCACATCAGGGCCGTTTACGAAGAACAGTCTAACTTCAGATTCTTTAACGACACGCCGTGTGTGCTCTCATTGATGCTGTGGTGTCCTGGAGTGAGGTTAAACAGCGTCCTCACAGGAAGCCCTGAGGCCCCAGATAACATTGTGCTTTAAACTCTGTCATATCATTCCTTATCAGACGCAATAATCACACCTCCCAAATACTTGGCTCTGAATTTCGCATTTATTTAAATTCAGCTTTAAGCCTAAATCTTCAAACACTTTGGCAACAGTGGGAAGGAAAAACTCCCTTTTAACAGGAAGAAACCTCCAGCAGAACCAGGCTCAGGGAGGGGCGGGGCCATCTGCTGTGATTGGTTGGGGTGAGAGAAGGAAGACAGGATAAAGACATGCTGTGGAAGAGAGACAGAGGTTAATGACAGGTGAGAGCAGAGAGGGCAGCATCAGCTCACTGGATGGTTCAGAAGGTGGTCAGCTGGTAAGGAGCGACAGCCCAGCCCTGTTGTTGACAACGAAGGTCATCTGTTTAAGGAGTGAGCTGTTGATCAGTCTTCACGGGTCAGCGTGTCAGTGGGCAGGTGTGTAACCTGAGCCTCAAACACCTGCTTCACTGTGAGATGAAGCAGAGCTTTAATGTCAGGCTGTTTGAGCCTCCACCAGTTATCTGGTAAAATGGCCATGTACCGTGTGGTGGTGACCTGCCTGCCAGCTCCATGGATCACTTTCTATGTCGAGGTCCACGTGAAACAGAGCTGAGGATTTCTTTCCTCTGGTTGCAGGTATGCCCCAGGGACCTGTCCTTCTTTTCATCCACTTGGACACATTTTCATAAATACAATATTTACTGTTTCACTGTTACGCTGATGACACCCAGCTTTATCTGTCCACTAAACCTGATTCTGCTCTCCCCCGTCCTCCCTCACCCTCTGTTTAGCCAAACTAAATTCGTGGTTCTCTTACAATTTTCTCAAACTCAATAGTAACAAATCTGAGCTCCTCCTGGTCGGCACTAAACAAACACTATTCACAACTAACAGCTTTTCTATTACAATCAATAACTCGCCGGTCTCCGTTTCCCCATGTGTGAAAAGTCTGGGTGTCATCCTTGATAGTACTCTATCTTTTAACTCCCACGTCAGTGACATCACTGCATATTTCCAACCTTAATCGTCTCCGTCCTTTTCTCTCCCCACATGCCGCTGCCATCCTTGTTCATAGCCTGGTCACTTCCCTGATCGATTACAGCAACTCTCTTCTTTTTGGTCGTAGTCAAAAATCTGTCCATCAGCTTCAGCGTGTCCAGAACTCTGCTGCTCGTATCATCACCAGGACTCCTTCTATGCACCACATCACTCCTGCTCTGCAGCAGCTTCACTGGCTTCTGGTTAAATACTGCATCAATTTCAAGACACTTTTGTACACGTTCAAGGCTACCCATCATCTCTCGCCTTCATACCGCTCTGACCTGGTTCAGATCACCGTCCCTTTCCCCCGGCTAGCCACCAGGGGGCGCAGGGCTTTCTGCTGCTCTGCCCCCCATCATCCCTTCCTCTTGAGATAAGAAACATCACTTCCCTCCCTCTTTTTACGTCCAGACTCAAAGCTCACCTGTTCACATTAGCCTATTCCACATAAATGTTTCCATCCTGCTACTTTAATTTGTTTTATTTATTTGCTCAAAGTTTTATCCTCATTATTTTGTAAATTGTTATGTTTGTTGTTGTTATTGCTTGTGTACAGTGTCCTTGAGTGTTTTGAAAGGCGCTTTCTTAAATAAAATGTATTATTATTATTATTATTATTATTATTTCAACTGTTCCAAATGCTCTTGTGATGAAAGAGTGACTTTATGGTTTCCTCATTAATGAGTGTTTATTCATCATTATATGAAGATGCAAGAGCCAGGGATAGAAGCACATTTTTACAAGACAACATAGGAGCAATAAGAAGAAAAATATACATCATTGAAAACATCAAGGATACACAATGACGTCATCTTGTTGTTATGGTAAAAAACAGACATCCCATCAGTTATTGTGTGTGTGTGTGTGTAATAATGTTGAAGTAAGTGAAGGTGAGGTGTCTGTGAAGTGTGCAGCAGTCTGATAGCCTGATGGAAAAAGCTGTCTCCCAGTCTGCTGGTTCGGACCGGATACTGCAGAACCTCCTGCTTGATGGAAATAGTCCGAACAGTTTATGGCTGCGGAGACTGGATAGGTTTGCTGCATGTGACGTCATTTGTTAGTTACCAGTTTTAGTTCTCACAAATCAAACATAATTTTTTGTTTATATTATATTCAATAAAGCGCGTTCATGCGGTGGATTTTGAAAATTAACGTAAAAATATTACATTAACAAAGACAAAACATGAAGCCATAAACATGTATTATTATTATTATTATTAAAATGTGTGTAATGAAATTCTGTAAACGTGTTTTTAATTGTTTCTTTGATTACATTAAAATCTAAAAAGCGGGAAAATAAAACGAGCCTTTCTGTTCAGGCAGCTCCGCGGACACCTCTGTTTACACTAATTTCCCAGCATCCCTTTCGCCCTTCCTTTTCCTCCTTCTCTGCGGACGCGGTGCAGGTAAGAGTCAACATGTCCGCCGGCACATCCTTGAAAAATGTCCGTTAATCTGCGCGGTGGGCGGCTGATAGTCCCGAGGGGGGCCGGGGCAGGAGCCCCGGCGCTGCTCGGTCGGTCTGTGTCTGCGTTTGAGCCGCTGATGGCGGAGATTCGCTCCGGATAGAGAAGCTAGCCTCGGCTAACGAAGCGCAGGGCCGGGGGTAACCGAGCGGCTTCCGAGCTGCGCGTGCCGGCTCCCGCACGCGTGCGGTAAGGAAAGGGTGTGTGGGAGCCCCGATGCTCGCGGCGGGCTGGAGCTCCCCCGATAAACGGGTCAAACCAGAGGAGCCACCGGCCGGAGCTGTCTCGGATTGTCGTAGTTACTCGTGAAATAATGAAACGGAAAGAGCCGAATGTTACGCGCTGCATGCAGGGAGCCATCGGTTATCGATCAGTGACGGGCTGACCGCAGAATCACACGGATTCTGAACGGGACTGTTTCTGTGAGAACTTCAGACACTGTGGTCCAAGCTGCCTCTGAATAAGTCACGTGACTTTTTACCTGGTAGCGTGGCACGTGCTGATCCCAGATAAAGTGTTTAAGAACAGTAAACGCATCACAGGTTGGAGCACGCTCAGTCCTCCACCCGTGAGGTCATAGCTGACTAAACCTACAGTTATCAGGGCCGGCACTAAAAACTCATATTATTAGTTGCCATGGTGATGTGTCCTCTGAAAACACAGCGGGCACAAAGCTGCGAGCTCAGGAAAACGTGCTGGTTACCGGTGCCGTCAATCACGTGATGCTACAGTACGTTTCAGCTGTTAATGTGACTGTTTCTGTGCAGGTGAACTCACCTGAAGAAGACCACAACGACCAAGATGCCTGGAAGGTGAGTGCCAATCATTTCACTCTGTGTGGTCACATGATGTATGTCTGTGTGAGCGATTTAACCTGCTGAAGTTCTGAAACAGGTGTTGACAGGAAGTGAGTTAACCGTGAGTGCAGAGTGACTTCCTGTCTGCTCTTCAGTGATTCTGGGATGGGTTTAATAAAGTTTTATTCAAACAGGCCGTGATCTGTCAGAGACGCTGTTCCTCGCTGCAGAGACACTGATGGTGATGATGTCATGGTTGGAGGTTCACAGATCAGGGCTCGCAAAATCGCTAGCCCGACGTCCCGGAGCTAGCGATATCAAAATCTCTCAGCCTCGCCGAGTGTTTTAGGCAGAAAAAGTGTGTCCATGTGTAAACGTGAAAATCAGAAGCCTGGGAGGGAGCGAGTAGCAAAGATGGCGCATAGTCGTGTAAACAGGGACAGTAACTCAGTGTGACAGCAGCTTTTGTTTCTGTCTCATGTGAACAGTCTCGCACACCTTTGATGTTGTGACTAAATCTCAGTTTTCCTCGTCGACGCGTAAACACCTTACAGTTGGGTCCTTGTTGCTATAGAAACAGTTGTGGGCGCTGTCAGGTGTCGTTGCTGATGATCTGCGGAGCGTACGGGTGAAGCAGGTGCAGGGTTACGACCTCCGACCCTCACAGATCGGAGAAGGGTGAAGTAACCACGGTGACATCAGCTGGGGGAGTGGGTCACGTCTGGCTCTGATCAATAAGCACTCGAGTTCCTATTGGTTGTTTTGGGACCTTCTGCCGCTCACTTTAGTTCTATTGATCATTTGTGTCTGATTAGTGAGTTGATCACGTCGCACAGAACGCAGCAGATAAATCAATACTTGACGTCTATCAGTCCAGAGCGGCAGAGGCCTCCGGGGGTCACATTCACCCGTGGCTCCTCCCACTCCAGCTTATTGATGATGTTGATTCTGTCAGCTGTTTGTGGGCTGATTGATCAGTCTGATCAGTCTGCAGGGTTGATTTGCTTCAGATGTTGTAAGGTCTGTTAGAGATGTGGAGGGTGTGTGATGGCAGCGTGAGCTCCACCAGCTGATGTCACGGTGGAAAACGCACGCTGTGCTTTGACTTGGGTGAAACCTTTGGTCACGCTTGGGCTGGAGATGAGCAGCTCTTTCCATTGGTCAGATTTGGGGGCGTGTCAGCAGGTGGTGGTGACGTGGTCTGACGCCGTCTCTCTTTCAGACTGTGGAGTAAGGCCATCTTTGCGGGCTACAAGCGCGGCCTGAGGAACCAGCGCGAGCACACGGCGCTGCTGAAGCTCGAGGGCTGCTACAGCCGGGACGAGGTCGACTTCTACCTCGGCAAACGCTGCGCCTACGTCTACAAGGCCAAGAAGTGAGCTGCCACACCGCCATCTTTCATTTACTGTTACGGTTGGCGTGTTTCTAAGTGTGTGTGTGTGTGTGTGTGTGTGTGCACGCAGGAACACGGTGACGCCCGGCGGGAAGCCCAACAAGACCCGTGTGATCTGGGGGAAGGTGACCCGGGCACACGGAAGCAGCGGGATGGTGCGAGCAAAGTTCAGCAGCAACCTGCCGGCCAAAGCCATTGGACACAGAGTCAGAGTGGTGAGTCACATGATCGGCTGGGGTTACGCCCTCGCAGACGTCTTGGCTGCCGCGGCGTTTCTGTGCTTCCTGTCACGCCATCAGATCGTTTCCAATACGCTTCAGGAGTAAAAGTGTTGGTGCGAACTTTGACCTGCTCTGGCTCAGAGCGCGACCTGAGTGCTCCGTCCTTACGTTTGATTCATTCACCATGAAGCTGCAGCCACAGCCGGAGGCGTCATTTACAGGTTCTTTGTTTATAACAGGAAGTCAATATGGCGAGACTGAGGGGTGTGGCTTCAGACAGCAGCATCGAGGAAGCTTATCAACATTTGAATAAATGAATAAACTAACACAGCAACACGTGAGGCTGAGGAACGTTTGCACATCAGATAAACTCAGAGCGTGTTCATCAGACTGACAGCCGCTCCACCGCCTCCACCCGCCTCCACCCGGCTGCTGCTGCTCTGATTCTGCTGGTGTGCAGCTGTGAGAGTAGATAAAAGTCTTTATTGGTACTTTACAGATTTACAGTGAGACACAGAGCAGCTCCTGCTCGGGGGGGGGGGGGGGGGGGGGGGTCTGCAGCTCTGAGCAGTATTTAGAAAAAAATACCAAGAGAAAAAATGCTGCTGAGCGCAGATCTGATAACTCTGATTGACCAGTGCGTGATGTCACAGCGTGATGTCGCAGCGTGGTGTCGGACTGGCTCTGCGTTACAGGTTTAGTGTCGGCGCCTTTGACGACTTCGCGTTGCAGCTCCAACAGACCCTGAACTGAGAACTTTATTTTATTGATGAGATCAAACGGTGGTGTTGCACCACGGGCGTCGTTGCGTCACGGGCGTCGTTGCGTCACGGGCGTCGTTGCGTCACGGGCGTCGTTGGCAGGTGAGCGTAACGAGTCGTTAAAGCCCCGCCTCTTTGTTTCATTGGCTCAGTTTTGTAAATATTTTGCAGAAACGGCGTTCAGTCATTCAGTCACATCTACAGCTCTCACCTGTCACAGGTGTTTGCTCACAGTGTGACGCGCACATTCGTACCACCGTCGCCACATCTTCCCCCTCGCTCGCCGCACCGATGCTCTGAAGGCGTCTCAGGTCTTCTCGCCGCTTACTTCTTCTGTGGTTTCTCCTCCTGTGTGCACTTCCTGTGTGGTAGTTGTATTGTGAAGTTAATTTCCTGTGTGTGGTTTTATTGTGACAGTGCACTTCCTCTTTGTGTGCAGATGCTGTATCCTTCCCGGGTGTGAGGCGGCGACGGCAGCGGCTCTTTGTTTGTACAGAAACAATAAAGTGATCAATAATCTGGTCAGACTCTCGCTTTGTTTCTCTCACACACACACACACACACACACACACACACACACACACACACACACACACACACACACAGCCTTCATCTACAGGTGTCGCACTCTTCTTCTGACTGCAGGGGGCAGCAAAGCATTCGGAGATGTCTTTTAAAGCAGCGGTCCCCAACCCCCGGGCCTCGGACCGGTCCGTGAGTGGTTTGGTACCGGGCCGCGAGAGTTGAGGCTCAGGTGTGAAATGTTTGGTTTTCAGGGTTTTTATCGGTTTTCAGCGTTATTTTGTTATCGTTTTTATTGTTAACTTGGTTTTCCTGGGTCTTTCCACGTGTGTTATGAATAAGTCTTCTTTTTTTCGGTACCGGTACTAGTTTTATTTTGTTGTATTTATCCGCGACACCTTAAAGGCCGGTCCATGAAAATATTGTCGGGCATAAACCGGTCCGTGGCGCAAAAAGGTTGGAGACCGCTGTTTTAAAGGGTGTGTTATGTCCTGAGTTTAGGCTGTCAGGCTGTCAGGACAACGGTGATGATTGGTGGGGGTGGTGCAGCACAATGACTCCAGGTGTAAGTGTTAAATAACCGGACTGTGTATGAAGCACCTAAAGTGAGCGTGCTCAGAACGATTGGTCCAGCTGTCACATGGTTTTCTTTTTATTAATTAATGTAACAAGTACAACACTGGCAGCATCTTCAAAGACTTTTTTTCAACTTGAGATAATCACAGAACAGAATAGTGCAGATCCACAGCGTGTTTCTGTCAGGCACAGTTCTTTGAATAGTGAAAGGTTGGCTTTGTTTTCAGAAATCAACATTTATGAATTTACACATAATTATCACATTTAAGACATTTTCAAGTTTCTTTTCTTAAAAATGCAAAAATAATATAATTTTTAGAAAATTCGAGTAAGTTTGGAATCTTTGGGCAAAGCCTGTCGTGCACGTGGTCCCACAGGGCAGTAAATACGTCTGTAAGCTTCAATGTTCCCGTCACAGAAAGAACAGGAGTTACTATAAAAAGCAGAACGACATGTGAGAGATCCACTGGAAGAATCAGAATACTTTACTGATCCAGAGGGGAAATTATGTTGGTCACATGCTCCAGTACAAACAGTAACAGAGGCAGACAATACAAGAAGAAATAGCACAGTGTGTATATATAAGTCACTTACTATTAAATATCTGAATAAGAAAGAAGAGCACGTGCAGACAGCTGCTGCAGTAAACAGTGTTAAGTGGATGAGTTGTACAGGCAGGAGTGATCGTTTCTGTCGTTGTGTGGCTGCTTTAAACGGAACGCAGCCTTCCTACGGCGGACAGCTAACAACAGGAACCGGACGGGGTCCACAGCAACCACCATAGCAACCGCCTAGCATGTCTTTAAAACATATTCTGTCTTCATAACTTTCAAAAACGTGAAATGATTTGCAAAGCGTGAAAGTGTTACAGCTGCAGAGCTGTGGCGGCATCTTTGGAAGCTGTTTACATAGCTAATAATATACGATGTAACCATGGAGACAGTCAGTCACGTGAGCTAGCGGCGCACGTTTACTACAGTGAATAAGGTGATTGTGTGCACAGCGTCCACACGCTGCAGGGTAAAGACGTTACTTCAATATTGTTTTATATTGATATATATTTGCCTTCTGTTGACCATCACCTCAGTTACAGTTTCAGCAGACAGATGCACACTGTCGAAATATGAACACATTCAAAATGTCTCAGAAACAAGCACAGCTGTTCATGTTTGTAGTTCTTAAATGCTCTTTAAGTGGCAGAACAAACGAACAAACAGCTAATCGCTTACTTGAGATGAAATCTCAGCTTCTAACTGGTTCCTCCTTTAACAGGATGACTGCTCAGGCCATGATGCAGTCCAGCAACCTTCATGGTTCTGCTTTGATTCACCAGGAACTATTAGGGAAACCTTCCAGCACCTCCTGAGAAGTACATTCATACAGAGGTCATTTATGGAAACACACCAGTTCACCCTTTGGAGGAATCAGTTCCTGTGAAACATTTCTGTAGATCAACATCGTGGAGAATGAAATGAGTTCTTCAGGTGACTCAGCAGACCCACACTAGACCCACGCTGACAGATGAAACGTCTGTGGAAGAAGAATCTGGATAAAGACGGTAAAACACGTAATAATATCTACAAATGCATCTTAAAGCTGTTATATTAGCACTCGGTGTGTTACTAACAAAGCCACATTAACATTACTGACACTCGCTGACTTTTAATAGTCTATAAACGCTGTCCGTTTAAATGGTCTTACCTGTAAACACTGCTGTATCCACCGGATTCCAGCCAGAGTGGATTCTGGAGTCTTCCACGCTCCTGTTAGTGATCCTCCATCTGGATGGATGATAACAACCTTCTGAACAATCCAGCAGGAGATGGCCCATATCTATGTGACTGTGCTAATAACGCCCATTGTATGGACTGATAACAGCCGAAGCGGGTGAATAAAGTCACCCAGTCTAGCTGTGCCATTACCCAGCATACACCACTCCCTCCATAAATGCAATAAACGATACAAAAGTGTAGCCTATAATTAATTTATCTGCTGGTTCTCAGGTAGTTGTTTACATTATATAATTTATTGTGTTCAGTATACGTCACTACAATGTGATTTTGGAAATATATAAATATACGAACAACAGGCTCTTCCGCGGCAATCTCTTGTCGTCAATAAATAACGTTTAGGGAGCTCTATAGTTTTCAATGGCTGTATCCCAATTCAGGGTCTGCAGCCTTAAAGGCCGCATTTTAAGGCCGATTACGTCACAGCGACGCGACGAAGGCTGTCCCACTTCGAAGGCTGCTCGAAATCCGGCCCTCAAATGCGTCCTTCATTTCCCTGAATTTTAAGGACGTGGCGGTGTAGACTTCGTGGCCCAACATATCCCAGAATGCATAGCGCGGCGGTGGGTGTGGCTAATTTTGCCGAAAAAAACGGCGGATGAGGGGCGCCCGAAGAGTAAACTGTAAGTAAGAACTTAATATTATGTCACTTATTTATGTGCAAATGTTTAATAATGAAGAACATTAAAACATTCCTGTTGGCCACATGTCGGCAAAGTCATGTGACATTAGTGACGTTTGTACTAACTTGGTTTTAAAGCCTTTACTTTAAAATATACGCCGTTCAATAGCTGAGCTTAATCAGAGAATGATCAAAGCTCATGTAGAAACAAACAAATGAATAAAAGATTTTCTCCTTCATTTCTGTCAGTGCTGTATGAAACGTTTCCAGCTGTTAGTATCATGGTTGCTAGGCAACCTGGGCAGCGCGACGGAGGCTAGACCGTCCCATTTCACAAACCTCGCACTTCCGGCCTGAGCTGTCTTTGATGTGCGGCCCTTGTGGACCGTTAAGGCTGCAGACCCTGAATTGGGACACAGCCTCAGACTCAAGGGAGGCTGGGAGAAGGGTCACATGGTTGATGATACGAGTATCAGTGTCATGATACTGTACTTGTTACTGTGTATTGCTGATGTGTGATGATGTCATCACACTGAGAAACCACAGTTTTTAATGTTGACATATTAATAGAGCACAACTACACGAAATCTGTAAATGGGTACTCCAGTAAATGTACTGTGGGGGTGTGTGTCCCCCCACCCCACCCCCACCCCCCGCAGGGTGAGTGCAGGCTGGGTGCTGTCACGTGACTCAGATGACCAGGATGAGGTTTGTGGGATTGATCAGTGAGCGCGAGCGCCCTGACAGACCAGACTGAGGGATGAGTTTTGGTGCTGACGTCATGTCGGGGGGAGGGGGGGGTCTTCGGTCGGATTAAACTCCATTTCCCATGCTGCCCCGCGCATCACCGCTGCTACTGCTGAGCCGCAGCTTCAGTTACCGGAGATCCGCGGACCTGAAGGAGGACAGTGACCGAGGCTGCGCTCACGCCGGGAACGCGGGCAGACTGTGCAACGGACGGACAAGTGAGACCCGCACAGGTGAGCCCGGACACCGGGCAGCAGCTCCTCTCTGCCCGTGTCCGAGCGCGAGGACAGCCTGTTCTCTAACGGCAGCATCACAGGCTTTTATTGTGAAGGAGCCATAGCCCGTCACCTTATTCTGGAGGAGATGCAGTATTTATACTGCTACCATAACCGTATTTATACCTGTACTACTGCAGTATTTATACTGGTACAATTGCAGTGTTGATAGCATTAATACTGCAGTGTAATCCTGTGTTATTTATATTAATTCTATCACAGTATCTATACCTGTGTGCCTGTAGTATTTAAACCAGTACTACTACAGTATTCCTACCGGTTTAAAGGCAGAAGCAGCGTTCCTACAGTATTTACAGTATTTTAAGTTTTTTACAGAATATTTTACAGTATTTGAAGTATTATTGTAGTAATTGTTACTGGAGTATTTATTAAGGTAGTATTGAAATATTTTTAGTAGTACTAATGTAGTATTTACTGCAGAATTACTACAGTAGTAGTACAATTTGTGCAGTGCAACTATTAATGCAGCGTTTTCAGACTGTATTGCAATATTTATATCACTGTAAAGACAGTATTTACTCATGTATTACTGCAGGATATAGTCCAGTGTTACTGTAGTATGTATTGCAGTATTACTGTGATATTTATGCTGGCACAACTGGTACTACAGTCTTGGCATCACTGTAGTACTGCTATATGTGATATTTGGAGTAGTCTTACTGCAGTGTTTTTAATGTATATCTGTTTTTGTCTTCAGGAGCTTTTCCTGAGGTTGTTGGTGTTGCGGGGTCAGAGGTCACGGTCCCATGTGGTCTGATAGAAGATGAAACAACATGACTTTGGACAGAGCGAGTCGGGGTCCTCCTGCGGCGCTCTGCCGGGGTTGCAGGTCAGTACTCGAGTACAGCCACTAAGGAGGGCAGTAGTACTGCATCGATATTGCATTTGGGAGCACAGTGAAGCCAGGTCTCAACAGTGATCACTGATCAATACTTTCTATTGATCAGTGGAAAAACCTAGAGCCAGGTCAGAGTGGAAGCAGGAACGTGGACGTTCCAGGTGTTCCTAATAAAGTGA
>NC_142117.1:42007500-42015000 GCF_056152115.1 Neolamprologus brichardi | reverse complement strand
GACTCCCTGCTGAGAGGAGGAGAAGGAGGAGAGGAGAGGAGTCCGGAGGAGGAGGAAGACGGGGAGGCGTGTCCTCCATTGCTGCCCACCCCCTCCATCCCTCAGCGCCTGCAGAGCACGCTGCACAACATAAACCTGAGCATCCAGCAGGTATCCACCAATCAGTCGCACCTTAGCCCGAGTGGGGGCGTGGCATCAGTAGCATCTGAGCCTGAGTGGGGGTGGGACACTCACACCTGTCTGTCTGTGTGCTCAGGGGAAGCTGCTCGGCGTCTGTGGAAGTGTCGGCAGTGGAAAAACCTCGCTGGTTTCAGCCATCTTGGGACAGGTGATGTCTCCTTCCCCTGCTGTTGCCATGGTGATCCGTGTTGGTTGTTGGCCATCATCGGTCCATTATTAAACACTGATGTGTTGGCAGATGACGGTGCTGGAGGGCAGCGTGGCGGTCAAAGGAAGGCTGGCGTACGTGGCCCAGCAGGCCTGGATCCTGAACGCCACGCTCAGAGACAACATCCTGTTTGGGCTGGAGTATCAGGAGGACAGGTGAGGCAGAGACACCTGCACATCACACACTGACACACTGAGCTGGACGCCAAACAGGAAGTGACATCACCCAGTCAACAGAAGCCCTTCTGTTGTTCCACACTAACTCCGCCCCCTCTCTGCAGATATCAGTCTGTCATCAGCGCCTGCTGCCTCAGAACCGACCTCGCTCTTCTGCCCAGCGCTGACCTCACAGAGGTGACATCACTTCCTGTGTACCTGTGTGTAGATAGAAGGCTCTGGATGCGTCGTTTTATGTTGCTGTTTTCCTCCAATCAGATCGGAGAGCGTGGCGCCAACCTGAGTGGTGGGCAGCGGCAGCGAATCAGCTTGGCCCGCGCCCTCTACAGTGACCGGGATGTTTACATCCTGGACGACCCGCTGAGCGCCCTCGACACCCATGTGGCCAGCCACATCTTCCACAACGCCATAAGGAAGCAGCTTCGCCACAAGACCGTCATCTTCGTCACCCACCAGCTGCAGGTGAGCATCCTCGCCACCACTGAGCTTTTCTGCAGGTGGTTACCATGGAGATGACCTGTGTGTGTGTGTGTGTGTGTGTGTGGGCAGTATCTGGTGGACTGTGATGATGTCATCTTGATGAGGGAGGGGAGTATCGTGGAGCAGGGTAACCATGACAACCTGATGAAACTCAGTGGAGACTATGCCGCCATGTTTAACCTCTTCCTGCTCGGAGACAAACCACACATTGAGGTACCTGCCTGTATCTCACCTGTCTCTGTCTCACCTGTCTCACCTGTCTGTAACTCAAATGTCTCACCTGTCTGTATCTCACCTGTATCTCACCTGTCTCTGTCTCACCTGTCTCCGTCTCACCTGTCTCACCTGCCTGTATCTCACCTGTCTCACCTGTCTGTAACTCAAATGTCTCACCTGTCTGTATCTCACCTGTCTGGATCTCACTTGTCTGTATCTCACCTGTCTCACCTGTCTGTATCTCAACTGTATCTCACCTGTCTCTGTCTCACCTGTCTCACCTGTCTCCGTCTCACCTGTCTCACCTGCCTGTATCTCACCTGTCTCACCTGTCTGTATCTCACCTGTATTTCAGCTGTGTCTGTCTCACCTGTCGTTATCTCACCTGTCTCCGTCTCACCTGCCTGTATCTCACCTGTCTCCGTCTCACCTGTCTGTATCTCACCTGTATCTCACCTGTCTCTGTCTCACCTGTCTCCGTCTCACCTGTCTCACCTGCCTGTATCTCACCTGTCTCACCTGTCTGCATCTTACCTGTCTTATCTGTCTGTATCTCACCTGTCTCTGTCTCACCTGTCTCACCTGCCTGTATCTCACCTGTCTGGATCTCACCTGTCTGCATCTCACCTGTCTTTCTCACCTGTCTGTATCTCACCTGCCACTGTCTCACCTGTCGTTATCTCACCTGTCTCCGTCTCACCTGTCTGCATCTCACCTGTATTTCAGCTGCCACTGTCTCACCTGTCTGTATATCACCTGTCTGTATCTCACCTGTCTGGATCTCACCTGTCTGTATCTCACCTGCCACTGTCTCACCTGTCGTTATCTCACCTGTCTCCGTCTCACCTGCCTGTATCTCACCTGTCTCCGTCTCACCTGTCTGTATCTCACCTGTCTGGATCTCACCTGTCTGTATCTCACCTGCCACTGTCTCACCTGTCGTTATCTCACCTGTCTCCGTCTCACCTGCCTGTATCTCACCTGTCTCCGTCTCACCTGTCTGTATCTCACCTGTATTTCACCTGCCACTGTCTCACTTGTCTGTATCTCACCTGTCTCACCTGTCTGCAGCTCACCTGTATTTCAGCTGTCTCTGTCTCACCTGTCTGTATCTCACCTGTCTCCGTCTCACCTGTCTGCATCTCACCTGTATTTCAGCTGTCTCCGTCTCACCTGTCTGTATCTCACCTGTCTCTGTCTCACCTGTTTCAGGCTCCGAGCAGGAAGAATGGCAGCTCTCAGAGGAAACCCGCGGACACTAAACCAGGATCACTGAAGAAGAACATCCCGGTCGTCAAGGACAACGGTAGGATTTTTTAATCCGCTCTATTGAAAGTTTCTTAGTGACAGAGAACACAGCGTTCAGGTAAATTAAACGAGGGACCTTCTGTCTCTGTTTCTGTCCCATTTCCTGGTCATGTGACCCTAAAGGGGAGGAGCAGCAGTACGGGGCCGTGGTGTGGCCTGTGTTCCAGGTGTACATGTCAGCATGTGGTGGCTCCGCCTCCTGCCTGCTGATTGTGGCCCTGTTTGTCCTGAATGTGGGAAGCTCCGCCTTCTGCCACTGGTGGCTCAGTTACTGGATCAATCAGGGCAGCGGGGTGCGTCTCCTCCTCTCCGCCTCTCGTCTCCTCCTGTTCCCCGCTCTCCCTCTGACTCCTCTTTCTCCGTTTCCCCAGAACACCACGGTAACCCTTGGCAACAGCTCAGCGGTGAGTATCAGCATGAGAGATAATCCCATGATGCAACAATATGCCGCCATTTACGCCTCCTCCATGGGAGTCATGTTGCTGTTCAAACTCATCAGAGGGGTCGCCTTTGTCAAGGTCAGAGTTCAGCCAGGTCCCCTCCGGCCTGTTGCTGCTTGTAAAATACTGGTTACCGTGGTTACAGCGAGCCTGTTGTCACGGCGTGGTGTTCGTGGTCTCTCCTCAGGGAACCCTGCGAGCTTCCTCTAAGCTGCATGACGAGCTCTTCCATAAGATCCTGCGCTGCCCCATGAAGCTCTTTGACACGACTCCCACGGGACGGCTCCTCAACCGCTTCTCCAAGGACATGGATGAAGGTGACGTGGGACTGGAGGGTCTGCGCTGCCGTTCGGCTCCAGGGTCTAACCGAGTCCCGTCTCCTCTGTTTCCATCTAGTTGACACTCGTCTGCCGTTCCAAGCGGAGATGTTCATCCAGAACGTGATCCTGGTCTTCTTCTGCCTGGGCGTGATCAGCTGTGTTTTCCCGTGGTTCCTGGTGGCGGTGGGTCCTCTGGTCCTGCTCTTTGCGGTGCTCCACAGCATCGCCAGGGTCTTCATACGAGAGCTGAAGCGGCTGGACAATGTGACGATGTCTCCCTTCATGTCCCACATCACCTCCAGCATCCACGGCCTGGCCACGCTGCAGGCCTATGATCGAGGCCGCGACTTCCTGCACAGGTCTGGCTCGGACCGAATGACCCGCTCCGACGTCCAGGATGTCGTTCTGACCGCTGACTGTGTGCTGTCGTTTCCAGGTACCAGGTGCTGCTGGACCAGAACCAGGCCCCGTTCTACCTCTTCAGCTGTGCGATGCGGTGGCTGGCTGTGCGCCTGGACATCATCAGCGTGGCTCTGATCAGCATCACAGCTCTGATGATGGTTGTGATGCATGGAAAGATCTCCCCTGCCTACGCCGGCCTCGCCATCTCCTACGCCGTCCAGGTAACTTTAACATTTAAACCTTTGCAGACGTGATGCGACGGCGTTACTGGTCACCAGTGTAATGTCTAACGGTCGTCCAGGTCATGAAAATGAGCCACAGGTAGAGTCGAGATCGATGCTGCTGTCAGAGAGCAGCCAGCTGCACGTTTGGCACTGTGCTCACGGCTGGTTGGCTGAAGCACAAACCAGACTACGGAAACCTGCAGCTTCAGTGAGAGAACGTGAGAGCTCAGTTTAAACACTGTGAGGGATTATTTGATCTGCATATCAGTGAGTGAAGTCAGCCAAAGTACAGTATGACGTAGTACTTGGTGGAGAAGCCTTGTTGGTGCACAGCAGTGAGATGAAGCTTGTAGCTGGAGAGCGGGTTTGCACACAGCTCAGGAGGATTTTTCCCGCTGCTCTTTACAGACTTCTTTCAGTTTCAGACGCCTACACAGGATGTTCTGTCGAGAAGGTCGAGCTTTTTACTCGATGCTTGTTAAGGGCACGAGTAAAGGGCTCCCCGCCCTCCGGTTAGCTCAGGAATCTGACCTTGGTGTGGTTTTTACAGATCAGGAATGGACTACAATTATGCAGAATAGTAAAAAGGTGTCCAGGGAACTTAGAACGAGACTAATCCAATTCAAATTACTACACCGAATTTACTGGTTGCCACACAGACTGTACAGAACCTCATGCAGTCCCCTGAATGCTGGAGTCAGACTGGGGTGGGCACGTGGACCCACATGATTTGGAGCTGTCCTAAAACCCAAATCTTTTGGACTGAGATACATGACTTTATCAAATCAACCATACGACGGGATATTCCTTTTTCACCCAAACTATTTCTTTTGGGGGACCCATCACTCCTTACATATGCTGCGCCTAAGGCTGCTGAGTGGGTGCAGACTGCATTGATGCTGGGGCGTAAACTCATTATCTCCCAGTGGAAGGCTCCTTCCACCCCACCTGTCTCTGTGTGGCATATTCAACTAGGGAGACTCGCTGCACTGGAACAACTCTCATACAGGCTCCTGAATAAAGTGGAGTTTCCATCTGAAGTGGATCCATGTCTGTCCAGAACAAAACGAACAGACTAGAACTTAGAGCGGGACAGACACTGGAGTTCTGACGAAGCACTCTCAGGGATGTCAGGGTGTGGCGTGCAGTAAGACCCACGTAGTCAAAGGCTGTGTTTGTTTGTGTGGGTTTTTTTTTTGTTGTTGTTGTTGTTTTTTCCTCTTGTTTTTTCCTTTGTTTGCCCCGCCTCATTTTGGTTTGGTATTCTCTGCTGTTCTGCTGCTATGCTGATGTTTCTTTATGTGATGTAATCTGTCTCTGCAGTGGACTGTGGTGTTCTAAAAGTACAATAAAATATTAATCACAAAAAAAAGAAGTCGAGCTTTTAATAAATAATTATCTGAATCTTACACCCAAAGTTTTAATCTGATGTAAAATATATAGAAGTCCATTACTGTATATAGTAACTGTTAAGTCTAATATAGTAAGCTGTAGTACTTTTTCCTTTGGGAACCATCTGTGCAGCTCTGTTGAAGGAAGATGTTGAATCTATTTAATTATTGTAGAAAAATAATTTATTTCTGTGCAGTTTTTCACACTGCATCAAATTAAGGTTGATTACGTTGATTAAGCATCATGAGCTGGAGGGTGGTTCCCTATTATTATTATTATTATTATTTGTTTTTTGCTGGGAGTTTTAGAGCCCTGTTAGTTAGGTTGCTTAATATTTCTGCTAAGTACTCTTTAAACTGCCAGAATCAAAACACTAAAAAAGAACTTGACAATATATTGACTGAAGAAGTGGAAAAAAAACAAGATTATTATGACAACGGCCCAAAGGCAGCTGGACTGTTAGCACAGCAACAAGCTGCTAATACAATTCACAAGATCAGGGACCATCTACAAATAACTCAACTCCAAATCACAGGTGGAGGCAGCTACAGGTGTAGCCACAGCTGCCCTGGGGCAGACTGACAGAAGCTGCCATACCGCACCATCGGCCCCTCTGACCTGGGTCAAGTGTCTTGCCCAAGGACACAACGACCAGGACAGACAGAGCTGGGGATCGAATCAGCAACCTTCTGGTTACAGGATGAGCTTCCCAATCCGCTGAACCACAGTGCATCAAATCTAGTCACCAATTGGCTACAGCTTTCCAAGTCCTCCAGTTTCACCTGAATACTTGTTGCTGGAGCGACTGGATTAGAGCGTCTTTTGCGGCCATATTCCACCTTTCCATCTCTTCCAGTCTTTTTTCAGCTTGTTCTGGTCTCATGGCGAGCTAGCTCATTCGCCGTTTCTGCCTGTTTTATATTAATGTCTTTCTTGAAGCCGTCGGATTCGTCCTTCATTTCTTGTTTGATGTCTTTATTATTCGTTTTAAACTCTGCTTTAAGTGAGTAATGATGTCCTGGAAGCCTGCGTGGGCGTGGCTAGCTACATCTGCTTCCATCTGCTCGCCGTGCACGCTGTTCTCAGAATCAGAATCCTTTATTGATCCCTGGGGAAGTTATTTTTCGTTACAGTGCTCCATTATAAACAAACAGAAAGACAGACAATACACAACTAAGAATAGCACCATATATAATATATATACATAAAGTCACTTATTAATAAATAGCTGAAAAAGAACATGTGCAAAAAGGGTGTAGTTGTTGCAGTAACCAGTGTGTTGGGTGGAGGAGTTGTACAGGGAGCCACAGGCAGGAATGATTTCCTGTGTCGTTCAGTGGTGCATTATGGGTAATCTCTCACTGAGCGTGCTCCTGTGACTGACCAGCATGTCATGGAGTGGGTGGGAGGTGTTATCCAACATTGTCTTTATCTTGGACAGCATCCGCCTCTCCGACACCACCTTGAGGGAGTCCAGCTCCGTCCCCACAACATTACCGGTCTTACGGATCAGTTTATTGAGTCTGTTGGGATCTGCGACCCTCAGCCTGCTCCCCCAGCATGCAACAGCATAGAGATCGCACTGGCCACAACAGACTCGTAGAAGATCCTGAGCATTTTCTAGATGTTGAAGGACCACAGTCGCCTCAACAAATAGAGACGACTCCTTCCTGTAAAGTGCTGTGGTGTTTTAGCCCAGTTTATTGTCCATGTGAACTCCAGGGTATTTATAGTCCTCCACAATGTCCACACTGACCCGCTGGATCTTCCTTCAGACTCAGGACTATCTCCTGTGATCAGCGGCCCATATAAGTGAATTTCTCCAAAGCCCGTTATAATCACGCAGAAACACACTTTGCGACAGTTTCCAGTAAGAATATTTGATAGAACTTTAAATCTTCCAGGCCTGGATAAAAGAGCTCATTCTTAAATCATGAACTCACAAAATATCCCCACCGTTGGATCACACGTCTCATGTTCCTTATCTCAGACCATACAATTATAATAAAATAAGAAATACTCGAGCCAGCTCCAGACATGTCTAAGCTTCTTTCTCATAGAGGAAGAAAACAATCCAAACCTCACTGATAAAATCAACCTACTGCTAAGAAAATCAACAGAAAACTCACAGGAGTTCTCCATAGAACAATATTG
>NC_142117.1:41867500-42000000 GCF_056152115.1 Neolamprologus brichardi | reverse complement strand
TGTGTTTGTGTAGCGGCTGCGCTCAGGCTTCGTGTTGGTGGCTCTGTGATTAGACATCATGACATTTACTGCAGACCACGCAGGAAGCGCCCACGCACATGAAAACAGCGATTTATTAATCCTGATGTTTCCTCCGTTTATGGAGTTTCTTTTTCTCTTAAACTTGTCTAATGTGAAAGGAGAAAGCGATGCTGACTGCAGGGCTCGAGCTCGGGCTGTGCACATGTCAGCGTGTCTCTGTAGCTGTTCCTATAAATAAACTACTGACTTTAACTCCACCTGTCCTCCTTACTTCCTGTCGTGTGGTCACTGCTCGATGTTTGTAACGAGTTAAAGCTCCTCTGGAAACTTACCTCACAACTTTCTACTCTTGGATCTGGATATTGTCACAAAGAGGCTCCACCCACAGACCTTCTGTTTATGAGCAGCAGCCAGTCAGAGCAACACTGTCTTGAAGGGGGCGGAGCTGAATCAGCTTCTTTTAAACCACAGATGAACTGAAGGGCTGCACTGGTCACTTTATCAGGTATGACACAGCTGGTTTACTTCTCTGTGGCTCGCAGTCTGACCGTGTTTAAAGACACGTCGCCTGCCCGTCGTGGTCACACAGTGCAGGATCTATTACAGGTCTAAAACTAAGGCCAGACACGAGATTGTCAAAATAAAACAGGAAGTCACTGACTAAACATGGAGAGAGGACGGTAACACAGAAGCATACAGACTACAAAAATAAGACGAGACTCACAAAATACAGCAGACGCATAAATAATGGGAATCAACAACATACTGAGAAATCAAGAATACACTGAAACCTCACATCAAACACTCAAAGCTCTGAGAGGATCGAGGCCGTCATCGATTTTCATGAACACATCGCACAGTCGCACTCGCCCTGCCTCACTGTTCAGTCAGAGCGAGACTGAACCATGGGGGCGTGGTTAACGATAAACAGCAGAGCAGTCTGCCTCGAGCTGGGTTCATGAGCGTAGCCGACACTTTCAGTTCAGGAAAAAGTGCCACAGCCAGAGAGATGAAGGAAGAAGAGCGTACATCACAGAAGAGGAAGAGGTGCTGATTGGCTCGGCAGAGAGCTCGAGAGGATAGAGGTGGATGGATCGATCCAAATATGGATCGATACCAACGCTGGTATCGGTACTTTGGTTGTATCCATCAAGTTCAGCAGCCCGCTGAACTGTGTTCGTTATTCCTTTGGAAAAAATAAACGTCAAACATGAAAAACGTTCCCACCTTTGTGTGCGTCACAGACAGGAAAAACACACAAACAGCTGAAAGGTGTGTTTCACTGTGTGAACTAATTATTGTGGAAAGTAACCACTGCAGGTATAGTGGTGACAACTGATCTCAAAAGTCACAGCACACGACTCTCCTCCAGTCAGCTGCTCAGTAACTTTGGATCCACACCAACATATTTGTAGTGTGACACAGAAATACTGTGGATGTTGAGATGTCCATGTTAAATGACAGGAAGGTATCCGTGTTCTAATAGCATCAGCTAACAGCAATGTTCCCTCTAAGCTGGCTCGGTCTCTGCGCACAGAAAAAAAATCTCACCTGAATTGAAATCAAAATTAAAACTTTAACAATTCTGTTTTGCAGTGTGAGTCAGTCAGTGACCTTATCCCACAGTCCAGCCGATGATGCGATTCACATTCGTATAGATGTCTGTGAAGGTTCTCAGTCCTCCAGGTCATCGTGGTCTAAGGAGCTTGGAAAGAAAAGCGTCTGGACTTCTTTAAGTTGCTTGAAGACGTTTCACCTTCATCCAAGAAGCTTCTTCAGTTCTAAGGTCAAATGGTGGAGAGTCCCAGATTTAAGCGCTGTGGGGGTAACAAAAGGACAAAGGACCCCCTGATGATCCTCTAACTCAGGGGTGTCAAACTCAAATACACAGTGGGCCAAAATTCACAACTGGAACAAAGTCGCGGGCTAACATTAATATTTATTGAAATATATTTATTCCTCCAGATATAAGAATGAATCTTTTCTTATGGAGTCAAACAAGTTTTGCTGAAAAACTGAATATGGAACAAGCAAAGCTTAATACTAAACAATATATATATATATGCTGTATAATACCAGTAGGCCAGCTCTGATAGTAATTTGGTATGGCTTCACGGGCCAAATGTAATTTGCGGGCCAGAGTTTGACCCCTATGTTCTAACTAATCACATGAGCCAAGGTGTGAAAACTACCTACGAAGCCTTAAAGCGAGACCCCACCAGGAGCTACAAAAAGAAAGTTATAGCTTGCCTTCAAGACTTGGAAAAGGACAAAATCATTGACCGCCTTACTTATCACCGCCTTTACCCAGGGGATGCCATACCCTGCATTTACGGACTTCCTAAAATCCACAAGGAAGCTGTCCCACTCAGACCCATAGTCAGTAGCATAAACTCAGCCACTTATAACATTGCAAAACACCTTGCTACCATCCTTGCTCCTCTCGTGGGGAACACCCCACACCACATCAAGAACTCCACCGACTTCACCGACAAGGTCCAGAAACTTACCCTGGATCCAGATGAAACCATGGTGTCCTTTGATGTAGTCTCTCTCTTCACGTGCATACCCACCACGGAGGCCGTGGAGACTGTCAGAAAACGACTACAAGAAGACAGCTCCTTGGAGGACAGGACCAACTTCACACCCGATCAGATCTGCACACTGTTAGACCTCTGCCTCACCACTACATATTTCAAATACAACGAAGGCTATTACAGACAAAAACATGGCTGTGCCATGGGCTCCCCCGTGTCACCTATTGTAGCCAACCTTTACATGGAGGAAGTGGAAAGGAAGGCTCTTGGCTCTTTCAAAGGAAGAGTACCCAGCCACTGGTACAGATATGTAGACGACACCTGGGTCAAAATCAAGACACAAGAAGTGGAATCCTTCACTGCGCACATCAACGCCGTGGATAAAAACATCAAGTTCACCAGGGAAGACACAAAGGACGACTGTTTGCCTTTCCTGGACTGCGCTGTGCACATTGAAGAGAACGGCAACCTCAACATCGAAGTTTACTGGAAGCCCACACACACGGACCAGTACCTCCTGTTTGACTCCCAGTTTTCCTTCTTAGCGGTTTTAAGTCCGTTTGTTGTGACACCATAAATCCTATATTGATCTAGAAACAAATAATAAAAGCCAGATCACTTTAAAAATAATTGTCAAATCCTCGTTTATAAAGTTACTGTGATGGCTTACCTGGACAGGTTTACTCTGTTGCTTGAGTTTTAATTTTGATCCCCAGCTGAAGGCCTGACGTGCTTTGGATTTTTACTTTTACTCTATGAACTGCTTGTATGACGGACATGTTTGTTCTGGTTGAATGAAAAACGTTTAACATCAAAACGGGGTTATAAGCACTCTCCATTACTAAACGTAGATGAGAATACAGGCTAAGCAAACATGAAACATGGTAAATAAACGTGCCATTTAACTGAAATAGCATAGACTGTCTGAAGAGAACAAAAAGTGATTCATATATCAAAATTACTTTGTTCAGAATTTTCTGTCTGTTTTGATGTCCCCGGGGAGTCTGATCCTTCAGCCTGGTCTGTGTCCCGCAAAAGCTCCAGAGACCGTCCACAGGAAGCACAAAAAGGAGTGAAGAGGCTGAAGCTAACGCCGCAAAACGGGCAAAATTTTCCATCTATTTTTAGTGCAGCGAGCACCGTCAGGGTAATAACGAAGCGCAGTGAGGAGTTACTTTCTCGACGTTTGTTGACATCCCGCGTTTAGCTGCTGCTTATTCTTAATTTAAAGGCACTTTACCGCCACCTGCTGGGCTGGAGTGTGGACCATGACGGTTTTAAGGTGTGGATATTTTCTTAAGAAAATCCCCGTGACATTTAAAAATCTGAACATCATTATCTCACCCATACTCTTTTGTAAAATCTCTTCAAACATTACCTGAACACTACTTCTCTGAAAAGCCCTCGCTTAGCTGACTACAAATCACTTCTCTGTACTACAAATATGGAGTAAGCCTAATCGTTGCGTCACTTCCGGTATCTCAGACAATCCCTTTCCGTTTGTTAAAATGTTTTTGGAAATGTTTTGTTGTTGATGTTGTAAATGTGATTTGCACTTCCCAGCCACCGTAGTATTTTTCCCTGGTTTTACTACCACTCTGGTCGTGTCCAAATTCATGGGCTGCTTCCTCCTGAGGCCGCATTTGTAGACCGATTACGTCACAGCGACGCGATGAAGGCTGTCCAAATTCGTAGACTCCTCCGAATGCAGCCGACAAATGCGTCCTCCTTTTCCCCGAATTTGAAGGATGGGTCGGGTGTGTCCTTCGTGGCCCACCATATCCCAGAATTCATAGCGCGGCCCAGCCAAACTCCAGTTTCCAACAATGGCGGCAGCTACTAAGTTTTAAAATGACTCTTACTAATCTTTCTGGGTCACAAAATAAACTTTTAACATATTTTCAGGTGAGAAAGTAGCTGTGTAAACATCAAATATCTGCTCGTTTATCAAGATATCGCATATTTGTAAAAGTGCTTCGACGTTTTCAGAGACGTCTGTTACCCACCAGCTCGATAGCTGACCGGGAGCTCGAGGGTCACTGAAGCCGCCGAGAACGGCACAACTCCCGGCACATCATTTTCAGATCACTGCGGACTTTCGCTGCTCGGGTTAAACGTAATATATAAGTCACTTAGACAACCTAAAAATGTTATTGTTGGGCTTTTTTCAGTGTTTTGTTTGTTCGTGAGTAAATCGGTTTGGCTGAGATTAAAGTTATTAGATTAGATAAAATTAAACTTTATTAATCCCCCGGGTTGGTTCCTCTTTGGTTTTTACACAGCTGACTAAACGTCAAACAGAAAACTGATTAAACAGAAGTGTGAGACGGTCGAGAGTTTACTCCAGTGTCCTGTTAGATTTTAGATAGCAAGGAGCAGACGGCTGAGACAGCGGTGACACAGATCTGAAGGCTAGACCGTCCCATTTCACAGGTGTTTACTTCCGGCCTACCTGACCTTCTGAGGACCCGGCCCACGTAGACCGCGAAGGCCGGGTCCTCAGGAGGATGCAGCCCATGAATTTGGATACGACCACTGGGGCACATGTTCAACCTCACATGGAAGAAGTAATCTGATTGGCATGCTGGTACGTAGCATGTAGTTTGAAGCAGGGATTCGTAGTGCCCCATGTGTAGCGTTGGAACCGATTTGTGTCGTCCATTTCATCGGCTGGTTTGCTGCAATAATGAAAAACAATTAGCAACTGTATAAATAGAACATTTATCTACAAAATCACTCAGTAGGATGTTTGTTCTAATTTGCTACGACCTCAGAGCGCATTGAAAATCAAACTAACAGGCTATGAAGAGTAATATGAACTTATTTAGATCTGACCTGAATGAAAATGTCTGGAGCACCAACAGATATCTGGGGATGGTAGAGAACTGGATATCAGCTCGTCTCACACCGGACCACACTTCAAATTTGGGGAAATGAACGGTACATTTGTTGACTGCATTTGTATGGCGTTATTTTTGTGCCACTATTCTGAGCGCACGTAAAAAAAATTTGCAGGCGCAAGTGTTGCATTTTGAGAAGAAATTTATTTTGAGCGAAGAAAAACTGAATTTGAGTGAACAAAATTCATTGCTGCGTGCAGAAAATGTATTTCAGTGTTTGCTATTATCCACACACACACACACACCAGCAGCCCCTCTCTCGCTCAGTTTTTGCACGTGTCGCTCGCGCTCTCAACATTTCTGCCTGTGCGCGCTCAACTCTTTCTCTACACCGTTATATTTGTGCCACAAAACCAGCCAATCGCAGACTTGGATGCAAAAAAAATCTGATTGGCTGTTTTGGTCTCCAATCAGCTCGAAATGACGAAATGCAATATCCCAGAATGCATTTGGTCCAAAACTCAAATGAGGCAGTGGCGGAGAAACACGGTGTCGCGGAGTTTGAAATATTATTCTGTCTGGGTCACAAAATAAACTTTTAAGATATTTTCATGTCAGAATGTTTCTGTGTAAACTTCAAATATCTGCTCGATTCATCAAGACATCACATATTTGCATAAGTGCTCTGACGTTTTCAGAGACGTCTGTTACCCACCAGCTGACCGGGTGGGCACTCGGGTTAAACATAATATAAAAGGCTGAACTGACAAATCACGGACTACACCACCAGGAAAAACCATAAAGCCTTTGAACTAAAACAAACACTGTTGTGACAGTGACGTACACTGTCTTGTTGGTATATATGTATGATTTGTATCACCTTAATGTTTTCCTCTCACCACATATCAAAACCTATATCATGAGCAGCATTTACAGCTGTGGCTCCAGCAAACATCAGCTGATGCTAGAAAGTAATATTAAAAAACAGCTGATCAAGCTGCTGTTGTTTAGTGCATCCGCTGGTTTCCTGTTTCTGGCGTAAAGTGGGCGATAAACAAACGAGAGACGATCAGCTGATCATTGATCAGTTTCATGATTGAAGTAGCAACAGGAGAGAGAGGGAGGGAGAATGAGGGGAGAAGAGGCAGCTGTGCAGCAAAGACAGAATAACTCCAGCTTTGTGTCTTTTTCATTGTAGCTGAAGTCTGGGACGAATCGCGTTCCTTTTCCTTTCAATATGGATGTACTGTAATTGATCCAGCCCAGAGTTGATCATGACCAATTGGCTAATCCACCACCTTTCATTGTTTATACCGTTACAAAAACAAACAAACATAAACATGAAAAATCACCATCGGCCCACCGGGCAAATGTCCGGGATGCCCAACGGCCAGTCCAGCTGTGCGGTCAGCTGGTGGGTAACAGGCATCTCCAAAAACGTCAGAGCACTTGTGCAAATATGTGATGTCCTGATGAATCGAGCAGATATTTGAAGTTTACTCAGCACCATTCTCGCCTGAAAATATCTTAAAAGTTTATTTTGTGACCCAGACAGAGTAATATTTCAAACTCTGCCACTCTGTGTTTCTCCGCCACTGCCTCGTTTGAGTTTTGGACCAAATGCATTCTGGGATATTGCATTTGGTCATTTCGAGCTGATTGGAGACCAAAACAGCCAATCAGATTTTTTTTGCATCCAAATCTGTGATTGGCTGGTTTTGTGGCACAAATATAACGGTGTAGAGAAAGAGTTGAGCGCGCACAGGCAGAAATGTTGAGAGCGCGAGCGACACACTGCGAGTGAGCGCAAATGCAAAAACTGAGCGAGAGGGGCTGCTGGTGTGTGTGTGGATAATAGCAAACACTGAAATACATTTTCTGCACGCAGCAATGAATTCTGTTCACTCAAATTCAGCTTTCCTTCACTCAAAATAAATTTCTCCTCAAAATGCAACACTTGCGCCTGCAATTTTTTTTTACGTGCGCTCAGAATAGTGGCACAAAAATAACGCCATACATCTGGAGTACACTTCGAATTGGGACACCCTTCGTCGCGTCGCTGTGACGTAATCGGTCACTGGATTGGGACACAGCCATAGATGCTTCTTTCACTCCTTGTTCAAACCGTCTGTCTTCCAGTTCAACATGCGGACACTGGCGTCCTCAAAGACTGACCTTTGACCTTTAGATGCAGATGAACAGCTGAGTCCTGTTGAGGTGGCTGTTTGGTGTGAACAGCTCTGAGCTGTCCTTGCTGCACAGCTGCATGTGTGGCTGGGTCTGAAGGACGCTGGGACGTCGTGGTGGCGAAGACTCCTGAGTCTGCCTTCCACAGGGTGGAGGTGCTGCTCTGTGTGTGGGAGCTTCACTGTTTCCATGCTCCTCAGTGTGCACAGAACCCTCCAGAAAACCACGAGCTGATGTGATGGCTGGGTAAATGGGTGAATAGACTGATACGTTGATGGGTGGATGAATGGCTGAATCGATGGATCCTCTGTGGAGGTCGTCAAGAGCACCAGATTCCTTGGTGTCCACCTGGTGGAGAACTTCTCCTGGTTAACACCAGCTCCATAACTAAGAAGGCCCAGCAGTGTCTCTACTTCCAGTGGAAGCTGAGGAAAGCCCATCTCCCTCCATCTCACCACCGTCTACAGAGAGACTATCGAGAGCGTCCTGAGCAGCTGCATCACTGTCTGGATGGTAACTGCTGATCACAGTACCCTACAACTGTTAGTGAGAGCAGCTGAGAGGAGCCGCTCTTCCCTCCATCAGACACCTGTCACACCTGCTGCATCCAAGGAAAGAGGTACTGGAGCATCCGGGCCCTCACTGCCAGACTGAGGAGCAGGTTCTTCCCCCAGACTCCTGAACACCACACACACACGCACGCACACACGCACACACACACACACGCACGCACACACGCACACACACACACACACACACACACACACACACACGCACACACGCACACACACACACACGCACACACACACACACACACACACACACACACACACACACCTTAATACATCAACCCACTGTCATTGTTGCACTTTTCTTTTGCACTGTTTTTGTTTTGTTTGTCGCAGTTTTTGCACACTTTGCACGTCATGCAGTCCTGTGTTGATTGTGTGTCACATGGAGCATCGTGGAGCGGATCCATAGACGTTGATGGGTGGATGAACAGGTAACTGGACGGAGCCGCCCTCTCGCTCCGTGTACCCGCCTCCACAGCGCCACTCATCGGTCTGCATAAACTTTTTTCCCGTTGTTGTTACTTCCTGTTTAGTCCGGAGCGGAGCCTCGACTGCCCCCCGGGTCTCCGCCGGTGTCCTCTGCCTCTTTGTGTCCGTGTGTGGCCACTCGGTCTTGGACTCACAGCTCACCTCCAGCCTCCGTCGAGCCTCCGGGAGGACGCGGGTTCGGTGTCCGGGACTGCGGGCGGGGAGCCGGGCTGAGCTCTCCCGGGGAGCCGGTGTCCGCCTGGTTCTTCCGCCGTGCGGTCCCGATGGATTTTACTTAAACGTGTCCCCGTGAAGCCGCAACAGTGCGCCGTGCTAATGCGCTGATTAGCCGGCTCTGCTAACCAGGTCAGTTCAACGCGCTGACCTTAAGGTGCTGTTTTCACTCACTTCGAGCTAAAGCTGCTAACTTCCAGCGCTGCTAGCCGCCACTGTAACTCCTCCGAGTCCCTAAAACTGCGCTTTAAACTGGGCTTCGAGAGTCTCCCGGCTGTCGGAGCTCTTTCGGGTCTCTGACTTAATTGAACTTGTTGTTTATATGAAGTTTAACTCCGGTTTAACAAGTAGGGCTGTTAAACAGTGCCTGTCAGTGTTTGCTGAGTTTGATTAAATGTTGTTTAAATGGACAAAGAGCCAAAGTTGACTCGTCAAATAGTTCCTTAAACCTAAGAGAAGCAGGCAGAAGGTCAGCGACGCTCAGCGAAGCCTTTATTCTGCTTTATTTCCAGTCTTCAGCGGACTGACTGTTAAATTCAATATTGTGTTATTGAGGTTTTGAATGGGGTGGACCGAGGCTGGCCAGTGAAGCTGGGTTTAGATGTGGATTAAAAGTTTTCATTTGGCCCTAAACTGTTTATAAAATGTTAAAATGATTTAAAAATACAAACTTCTGGGTTTATCGAGGATCCAGGGACACACAGGAGGAGTTTTCACCGGGGGCTTAATGTCCTGTTAGGCGTAAAATTAGACGTTTCTTTAACGAGGTTTTGAATGGAGTTTTGACGCAGAGCCTCTTGTTGTGTTAAAGTTACTTATTTGGGCTAAACTGGGCTACGCATCGAGTCCTGAGTTAAACTGGGTTAGTACCTGAGTTGTGTACTGGGTTCACTGGTGGGTGTCAGTTTACTGTGGTCAGGATTGGATCCTGTGCTTTTTAATTGGACTAAAACTGAGTTAAAGGTAGTTTTGGGGGTTCTGTGTTAAACTGGGGTCCTGTTGGCATCGGTGCTGGGTGTTGGGCGTTGAGGCGGGCCTGGGGGGTTTCTGTTCCTGACCCTCACAGGTGTGTTCTTGTTCGTGTCTCATGCAGTTGGTTCCGGTCTAAGCAGGTTTGGTCCCAGCTTCAGCTCACCATGGCAGAGCTCCACCAGGCACCCGCCTCGCTGTGCTGCTGCCGTAAATCCCTGCCGGACTCCGGGGGCCGGTGCTCCGGGGACTTGGCCCGGCCCTCTGCGGGCCTGGGTCTGGAACGCTGCCCCCTGGTGGACGTGGCATCCGCGTCGAACTTCAGGAGCTTCCAGCTGCGTCACTTCCACCTGGACCTGCGGCTGAACTTTGCGGTGAAGGAGATGAGCGGCTGGCTGGTTCTGGACCTGGTCCCGGTGCAGCCGGGGGTCTGCTCCCTCATCCTGGACTCCCACCCTTCTTTATTGATCCACTCCATAGACTGTAAGGTGCCGGGCGCCGGGCAGCAGGAGCCCGTGTCCCTCACGTACCGCGTGGACCCGTTCACCGACTACGGCTCGTCGCTCAGCATCAGCCTGCCGACCGCGGCGGCGAAGCCAGGCCGGGCGGTCCAGATCACGGTCCGCTACACCACCACGGACGGGCCGGCGGTAAGGACACGACGCGGCGTCTGTACAGCGTGAGCACGCTGAAGGTGACCACGGCGTGACCCGTGTGTGTGTGTGTCTGCAGATCTGGTGGCTGGACTCGGAGCTCACCTGCGGTCAGCTTCGTCCTCTGGTCTTCACTCAGGGTCACTCGGTGTGTAACCGCTCCTTCTTCCCCTGCTTCGACACGCCCGCCGTCAAGAGCACGTACACCGCCACGATCCGGGTGAGTCACACGCAGCCCAGGTAACATCAGAGCGGTGCCAGAAGGCGTTTCCTTTAACACCTGCACTCACGCCGTTTCTGCTCGTCCTCCTCGGCAGGTCCCGGACGGCGTGACGGTCCTCATGAGTGCGTCTCGGAGTTCGTACTCCAAACAGGACCGCGTCTTCCAGTTCTCCATGGAGTTTCCTGTACCCTCCTACCTGGTGGCGCTGGTGGCCGGCGAGCTGCAGCACGTAGACGTCGGGCCGAGGTCGCGCCGCGTAAAATAACGTTTTTTTAAAATATTTTGATTTGCCGACGAGTTTGAAACATGTTACAGTTTGTTTGGATAAAAGGCAAACAAACATCGGGGGGGGGGGGGGGCCTCCAGCAGGGGTCACCCCGGGTCAGCACACTGAGTCACACGACGAGGTCATCACCCGGCGTCTGGGGAACGTTTTCATTTAGTCGTTGAGATCAGCTGATTGGTCTAAAGCCTGCAGCGCGCCGAGAGCGAGTTATTAAAATTCTTCTTCTTTCAGGAGTCGTGTGTGGGCGGAGCCTTGCCTGTTGTCCTGCGCGGTGAAGAAGCTAGGGGGCAGCGTGGAGCGCTGGCTGGGCGTCGCCGAGGACCTGTTTGGACCTTACCTGTGGGGCAGGTGAGTTTCTGACCAAACGTTCTTTAAAACGTCCTCGGCGGCGCTGACGCGGCTCGTCCTCAGGTGCGACATCGTCTTCCTCCCTCCCTCCTTCCCCATCGTCGCCATGGAGAACCCCTGCCTCACGTTCATCATCGCCTCCATCCTGGAGAGCAGCGAGTTCCTGCTGATCGACGTCATCCACGAGATCGCCCACGGCTGGTTCGGCAACGCCGTCACCAACGCCACCTGGGAGGAGATGTGGCTGAGCGAAGGCCTGGCGACGTACGCCCAGCGAAGGATCACCACGGAGGCCTACGGTAACGCCGCGTTCGCCGTTTCAGTTACGTGTTTGTTGGCGAGATTTTAAAACGTTTTCAGTTTTTACGTGTTTGAAGCTGAAGCCACGAACAGCTGATTGATCTTTAACTTCAGCCTCAGTCCTCATACTGTCGGTCACCTCGGGTCACCTGTCGCCCTCAGGTGAGCCGTTCACCTGCCTGGAGACTGTTGTGCGATTGGACGCCCTCCACAGACAGCTGCGTCTCCTTGGAGACAGCAACCCCGTGAGCAGGCTGCAGGTCAAGTTTGAGTCAGGTGACCCCCCCACCCACACACACACACACAGATGGAGGTGTGGTGTCCACCCGCACAGGTGAGATGACATCACTGTGACCTGTTGCAGGTGTGAACCCGAGCACGCTGATGAACCTGTTCACCTACGAGAAAGGATTCTGCTTCGTGTCGTATCTGTCAGAGGTCAGCGGAGACGTGAGACGCTTCGACTGTTTCCTCAGGGTCAGCGCACACACACACACACACACACACACACACACACACACACACACACAGACACACACAGACACACACACACAGACACACACACACACACACAGACAGACACTAGAGGTGGGAATCACCAAACATCCCACGATACGATATTATTGCAATTTTTAAAAATATTTTGCGATATTCAGATTCTGTACATAAAGGTAAACTTTATCAATATTCATTTTCTCTAATATCAAAGTCTCACACTCAGTCTTTCTCTCATTTCAGTTTGATTGTTGACAAACTGAACGGTTTGTATTACAGTCTAGTCCAACTTAACTGAATCAACCATCTGGTACAATTATAGCTATTCTGAACTATGCAGTTTATGAAAACTATGCAGCCCCTTCAGCAACTGAAGGATTTGAAAGTAAATTAAAACGAAATATAATTTTACATTAAATAAAAAAGTTTTAAACTTAATTAAAATAAAACATGTCTTAAATTAAAATAAGTAAACTGTCATGTTTATTGCTGCCAAAAACAAGTTAAACACATTTGGACAGTGAAGGAATGTCAGGATTCTT
The DNA here is from genome assembly GCF_056152115.1 of Neolamprologus brichardi. Classification (NCBI taxonomy): domain Eukaryota; kingdom Metazoa; phylum Chordata; class Actinopteri; order Cichliformes; family Cichlidae; genus Neolamprologus; species Neolamprologus brichardi. The sequence goes on along the minus strand of NC_142117.1, from coordinate 41,987,325 downwards.
GCTCAGAAAAAGGATCAACATGCTCTGAAGTCAGAGCACAAAAACCTTTTTGTAACAAAATATCGATTTCTGCTGTCCCTGTATCCATACATTATTAGAAACAAAATATCACCATGCTACACAGTATCCATTTTTTCCCCACCCCTAACAGACACACTCACAGACACACTGCAGTCATACATGTGTCACGTGTGTTCGAGCTGTGACCGTTTGTTTGTGGACAGCAGCTGAGCCGCTTTCACAGTCACAGTGTCCACAAACTTCTGCTCCACGTTTCCATAGATTTACATTTCATCAGGATGTTTTACATGAGCTCAGAGTCATGTGACCAGCGTTTGCATCGTGTGTGTCACTGTGTGTGTGTGTGTGTGTGTGTGTGTGTGTGTGTGTGTCACAGGATTACATCTCAGAGTTTAAGTTTAAGAGCGTGGTGGCTCAGGACCTCATAGACTACTTCCTGTCTTACTTCCCGGAGCTGAAGGATGCCGCCGTCGCTAAGAGAGAAGGTCAGGAGACGCTTTCAGCTCACCTGTGTGTCAGCAGCCTCCTACTCTTCTCTGTGACATCACTTCCTGTGTGTATGCTCGCCCTCAGGTCTAGAGTTTGAGCGTTGGCTGAGCGGCTGCGGCCCGCCTCTCTACGAGCCAGACCTGTCAGCGGGCGGCGCTCTCATCGGGCCCGTCCAGGATCTGTGCGACCTGTGGAGGAACGCTGACCCCCCTGACCTAGAGGCGCTCGCGACCTTTGACCTCTCGACCTGGAGCACCTTTCAGATCGTCCTTTTCCTGGACCGCATGCTGGACCACTCGCCGCTGCTGCACAGTAAGTCGCCATAGAAACACTGCAACACATCATTCAGAGCAATAATCTGCTCGAGTGCAAAGTACTCGAGTATTTGTACTCCGCAGCATGAAACATACGAGTACTGATGAAAGGGATCATGTGACTTCCTGTTTGCTGCAAATGGTCGGTGACGAGGACGTTTCTCAGTACTCGAGTACGCTCGCTAGTCCGGACTCCGTAAGTTCACACGGGAGTTCGGACTTCCCGAGAACGCAGCGCGATCGTTCTGCTATTGGAACGGCAGTGTGCGTGATGACATCACAGCTCCACCCCCTCTTAATTTAACTGTTACACATGATGCAGCAGATTTACTTCAGGAAAAAGATATTTCAGTATCTTCAGCACAGATCATCTGTTTCATACGGGCGCCATTTCTCCCCATCAACACTCAGGACAGACATCAGATCATTGTTGGAGCAGCGTTCAGGATCTCCACGCATCAGCTCGCCGTTTCTGCTCCCGGTGAAACTGCTTCCTCCTGAATTTAAATATTTTAATGTTCGATTTGTTACTTTGACGGGAAAAGTACACACAAGTACACACACGTACACACACGTACACACACGTACACACAAGTACAGATACTGAGAAACGGCCTTGATGTTCCTCACCGCGCAGAACACAGGAAGTGATGTGACAGGTGTTCAGTGATGAATGATGATGTCACTGCGCAGGTGTGATGGCGAGCCTGTCGGACTCGTACTCGTCGCTGTTCGACGGGCTGAACGCCGAGGTGCAGATCCGCTGGCTGCAGATGGTGGTGAGGAACAGCTTCTACCCCGACCTGCCGCGAGTGCGAGCCTTCCTGCACAAACACGTAAGTTCCGCCCACCTGCCTGTTGCGACGTTCAGCCAATCAGAACAGACGTAGTTTTAAGGGGGTCGCTCAGCTACTCTGTCACATGGTTGCCCCTCCCTCTCCGCAGACGTCCAGGATGTACACGGTGCCGCTGTATGAGGACCTGGTTGCTGGGGTGATGAAGTGTGTTGCCGTGGAGATCTTCTACCAGACACAGCGGCGGCTGCACCCGAACCTCAGACGCACGCTGCAGCAAATCCTGTTCCAGACCAGCTCGACCAATCAGAATGGCTCCGCTCTGCCTCCCTCCTCCGGCTCCACCCCCCCGCAGGAGCCGACTGCTGCCGTGGCGACTTCCTCCCCTGGCGGAGCCGCCGGGACAACTGCCACCATTGCTCTGCGTGATGTCAACGTCTCGGCGTGATGCCCGGACTACAGGAAGTAGAAACAATCAACAGGAAGCCTCACTCCAGATGTTTTAAAAGGTTTGATGTGGGTCAAAGGTCACTGCTTGAAAGCTTGGCCTGTGTCCGGCGAGGAGGGCCCTGGTTGGACCCCAGAGTGTTTTTATGCGACTGACGACAGAGCAGAGGTCAGGTCGTTCTTCTTCTCAGCTTCTGGCAGAAACGCGCCACCAGAGCGGCGTCGCGTAATCAGGTTGCGTTCGTGCTAACTCGCTCAGCGACTAGGCTGTGTGGGCGGAGTTGACCGGGCAGGGACGGAGACGCCATGCTTGCTGATGATTCAGTGAGAAAAACATTTCAGCCTTACGCTCGTTCTCTGCCCGTGCGCTCACTGCTGGTTGGTTTCGCCGTGAGTGCCTTTGCCTTGTTGAAGTCTCTGCCCCGTCACTGTGTGGGCGGAGCCTCTGTGACAGTGTTTAAACTCTACCTCCGCTTGTGTGGACTCACCTGAAGGACCTCAGAACACCAGCAGATCACCTTAACGCTGCCTTTGTGCAGCTGGGAACACGCAGCCTTCTGTCTGTCTGGCCTCTGAGACGTCCCACCGACACTGAACGCCTCCTCGCTCTCTGAATGTTGAAGATAACGGTTGAAACCTCATGTTTACCTGACCTCTGACTAAACGAGCTCGTGTTGCCTGTTTGTTTTTACTGTTTTATGGACGTTTGTTTTTATGAACTGCTGACCCTTTAATAAACACGATATCCAATCAGAATCCATGAAGAAACCGAATGAATGCATCTTTTATTTATATTCATGAATTAGCGTGTCAATAACTGAAACTGTTTCCTGTTTGATCACGTGTTTGATTTACAATAAAATGATTGTCTCTACGGGTGCTTCTCTCTCAGATCAGGCCGGAAAAGTCGGACGTGTTAGGCGTTAGCTTGAAGGGGCATAAGTGCCGGAAGCTCTGAGGCCTTCCGTTCACAATAAAAGCTGGAGGAGCGGTCCGTTACAGGATGATTCAGCGGTTCGTTTGATCTCGTCCGAGCAGCGGAAGCAGGAAACGATCGTTCAGGAGTTGGATTCTGCTGTGAGCTCATGAATTCAGCCCGGAGAGGGACGTGACGTCACGACCAGGACGGCGGGAAAAGGAAAAGCGTTTCTGGGTCGAGGACATTTGTTCTGTACCTTCAGGGAGTTTGAATATGCGGACCTACAAAATAAATTGGTAAACGTAATTAAAAATAAGATAAAATAACTAACATATAATTAATAAATAAAACTGAATAAGAACAAAAAGCCCCAAAAGAAACATGACCTTTAACGTGGAGACTGAACCTCTGACGTTGTGACGTAATAACGTGCAGGTGTGTGTGTGTCATTATTTCTCAGAGTCCAGATATTCTTTTTATTTTTGCCTGTTCACACTCAGCTCTTATTCTGAAGGGTCCGAGCGGAAGTGTGTGTTCGTGCGTGTGTGTGTCTTGACGGCGTCGGGAGGAGACGGAGCATCAGACCCGCAGAAGCTGGACCGACACATCTGGACCGAGAGCGAAATCTCGTGAGCGGAGACGCGCACGAACGGAGCGCGGGCGCGCGGACAGGTGCACAGCTGTGTCTCCTCAGCGTCATCCCGTGACCGCCAAGCCGGGCTCGCGGGCATGGCGGAGGAGACCCGCGTCATCTACCACCTGGAGGACCAGGACACCCCCTACCTCGTCCGCATCAACGTGCCCGCGGAGCGCGTGACCCTGGCGGACTTTAAGCACGTGCTGAACAAACCCAACGTGAAATTTTTCTTCAAGTCCGTGGACGACGACTTCGGGTGAGTCACGTGGTCCGTGCGGTCATTGATCCGTGATCGGGTGAGTGTATTGTTCCCGTCACGCGAGGTTTGTTATATTAAAGTACAATCACCCTCCTGCGCATGTCAGGGTGGAGCAGCTGGAGCTGACCCTCAGCAGCAGCAGGACCTCAGACGCCTAACAGGGAGCCCCCACCTGTCCATGTGGAACAGGTGTTGTCCCCTCAGAGCTTGAGGTCAGAGGTCAGCCTGGAGCCACGCCTTTGGAGCCATCGGGGTGCTCCGTCCTCTTTGCAGTCTGACACCTGGAGAAACCCTAAGGTGGCGGCAGCAGAGCCCGGTCGGAGCCTGGTGCCGAGCTGCTCCACCCGATGCTGTGGCCTCGGGGTCAAAGGTGGGCAAGTCCGCTGTACCGCACGTGTGCAGCAGCTGTAGTGGACAAGGCGGAGACTGGGTGGTTCTTCCTGACAGGAAGTTCTCTGGAGAACATCTCGCTCTGCTTCATCCACCCACGTTCCCCGTGACATCGGGCTCCCCAGTCCACAGTCCAGCCTGTGTGTCAGTGCGAGCTCTCCATTTTTACTCATTTACTCTGAACCGCTGATGAAACAACTGTTTAATAATCTGAGCCTCTATAATCCCTGTGCACACACACACCCGCACGCACACACACACACACACACACACACACACCCGCACGCACACATGCACACACACACACACACGCACACACACACACACGCAGGGCTTTTATGACACACTGTGCGGCTGCGTGGAGGTGCAGAGCTGGTTTCAGGTTTGGGGGATGGAGTCCGTGACTATGTGTCCTCACAACGACAGGCAGACCAGCACGTGTGTGTGACCCCTCTCAGCTGATGCTGCGATGATCGATCGATCTCCTCAGTATTGATCTGTGACTCTGAGTGTAACAAAGAGGAGGAGAACACCCGGCGGGGTTTGTGTCCCCGCCACAGCTGCAGTAATACTCAGATTGTGAATATGAGATGAACTCCGCCCACTTTAAACCCTCAGCGTTGTTGTCGTGATGTTAGTCCAGTTTGTTTGCTCTCTCTCCTTCTAATTGGTTGCCCCTCACAAATATGAGGTTTTGATAGCAGGTGGGTGTGGCTTTTGTATACCTGAGATGCCCACGTGTGCTATTAGATATATTTAGAGTACCTAAGTTTAATTTTCTTTCATGGCTAATCCTGATGTGTTACAGGGTGGTCAAAGAGGAGATCAGCGATGATGACGCCAGGCTGCCCTGTGTGAACGGACGGGTCGTCTGTTGGGTCAGTAACACACGAACACGGTACAGCTGAGTTTATGAGGACTGTTGATGATGATTAAGGACAAACTCTAAAATCGTTCCTTTGTCTCAAAACGACACAGTCAGCCAAAGCACACACCTGCAGCACACCTGCATGCACACCTGCATGCACACCTGCAGGCACACCTGCAGACACACAACAGCTTTTTTCAGTCACATTAAAAGACTGAAAGCACATTTTGTTGTGTTATTTATTGGATAACTGGAGGACACTGAATGGACTCTAATTAGAAGCTTCCGCACTCTTAAACCTTTATTACAGAAAATTCTTCATGTCCCCACAATGTCAGTTGTAATTTGTGTCCTCACAGTGGTGGTAAACAGGCACAACTCACACACACACAGGTGTGTCCTGAGCCTTCAGGTGTTCATCATGTCTCTCCTCCTTGCAGTTGGTGTCATCAGACACCTGCCAGCTGGATTTCAGAGGTTCAGATGTCCTGTCTGTGGCCACGCCCACCAGTTTAGCCCCGCCCCCTATAGAGAGGACAGGTGGTATTGGAGACTCCAGACCGCCATCCTTCCAGTGAGTACACCGGGGCCCAGAATGCAACACGTGTTGTAGCGCAGGCCTCAATGCTGACAAGAAGTGATGTCATGTCTGTTTCAGTGCTGCTACTGTGAGCCATGATGAGCTGCAGGGGTCAGAGGTCAAACCTGCTGTTTCAGAGAGGCTGCAGAGGAAAGATGTGGGTGAGCAAGGTAAGACGCGGAGAGAGAGGTGTCACCTGCACACCTGTTAAACAGCGACAGGCATTTCCTGCCATCTGCTGATTGGCTGTGGTCTCTACAGGTGATCGCCTGAATGGCCACGCCCACTGCCCAGCTGATGAGAGGGGGGTGGAGCCAACAGGTGGCGGCGACAGTTCATCGACCCAGCAGAGCAGCGAACTGGAAACAACCAGTTTCTGCTCGTCTGAGGAAGACTCAGGAGGAAGGTGAGTCTCACTCACAGACACGCCTACCTGTACCTGTGAGGACCCTCAGTGAACTCTGACCTCTCCATAATGCTCATGATCAGCAGGTTAACACTTTCCCTCTGCTTTAAGTATGTGAGGTAAGCTCATGACATCATCAGCAGACCTCGCTGTGATTGGTAGGTTTGCTATGACACGCACTCGGCGCCCTTGGGTCTGCTTCTTCTGCTCCAGTAATCCTGTTCACACGCCGCTCTCCTTCTCCTGCTCTGATTGGCTGCTGCAGGTCAGGTGACTAGCGCTGCGGTCTGTATTGTCCCGCAGATAAAAGCGTCCCAGCTCATCCATGAGCAGAAATAATGTGTTCCCGCCTCCGTCCGTCCGTGTTTGCAGGTTTTCTCTGGATTTCAGATTTTTTTATTTTTAAATTTGAGCCTTTTATGAAACCTCGCTCACAGGTATGTGCACGTCACTCTGCTTTTAATGATCATAGAAACAATAATGTGTTTATTTGGACTCAATCTGTGAACAAATGATGTTTATTTTGATGACTGTTGTTAAACTTTCATCAATAATTTTGAGTCATTTTACTCATTTTTAATATTGATGATGATAAATAACAGCGACGACTTTTATTCTCACTTTTTATTCATTTTATTAACATAAAATCAGAACAGACGTTTCCAAAAACAGTGAGTTTATGTCCAGTGGAGGTAACAAACCCTCGGCGCAGCGGTGATGCTCTGTGGCGTGAGTCGTGACTCGTTTCCCAGATCCTCACCAGACACAGAAATTAGTTTGGCGAGGAAACGTTTCCCCCTGAGAGCCGACTGAAGCTCAGCCAGCGAGGCTCGATGTACGGCAGCGTGGCCCAGCTAAGCCAGCGTTCGGGATACACACTCACAAACACATATACACGTAAAGGGGGAAACAGGGGACTGAGAGACAACAAACAACAGATTGAAGTGAAGGCGCCTGTTTGTGCGTCCTTCAACACATCGTTCACGTCGAGCTTTTTCCTGTTTGTTTGTACAAATATTTACATTTTTTCTTTAATTTTTCCCGCCTGAGTGACCACGCCCAACCAGTCGCACTGAGCCAGCTGTGCTTCCCTCTGTGACATCATTTCAGGTTCAGCCAATCAACAGAGCAGAGCAGCTCCTCTCCGCGTCTCATCAGGCGTCAACGCCGCCGCCACCGGAAACCCAAAACACAGCGGATGGAGAGGGTAAACACGCACACACACGCACACTGACATCAGATGGCGTTATTGACAGAGTTCAGACACTTCCTAGTTTTTCCTGTAACAAACGACCTGATTGGTCGGAGGCCATCGGCGCCTCCTCAGCTGTGGTGGCGCTGCACAGGAAACAGATGTGAGTTTTCAGGTGACCTGTGGGAGTGTGCAGGGTTCAAAGGTCAGACAGACGGACCGACAATGGTCAGGGTCACTGTGTGGAGGCCTGTGGGGTCTCGTGCGTTGGTTACCATGGTGATAATTGATTGATAATCCTCACAGGTCAGGTGACAAACCAACTTCAGTGAAAGGTTTTTCTACTGAATTCTAATGCAGCGGTTCTACTCACATCTGGTTTTTACCTCCTCGTACCTGCGCACGCAGGTGTTTAATGTGGGCGGTCTTTGTGACCAAAGCCGTCTGACTCACGGAGGTCAGAATCAGTCATGTGACCGGTCCAGGCTGACAGCAGGTGCCACTGATGAGTCGGTCAGCTGACTCAGGACTGCGGACACCCGTGGACTCTGTCAGTGACGTTACCTGATGAACTTCCTGTCTGAGGGGGCCGTCCTTCCTCTACTGTCTGTCCGTCCGTCTGTAACTGTCTCCTCTCTCTGTCCGTCTGTCTGTCAGTCTGTGTCTTTCAGCAGTGTCACTGACTCCACCATGTCGCTCAACATCATCACTGTAACTCTCAACATGGGTGAGTACGCTTCAGTACGGGCGAGCGCTGCTGCCGATCGCGCCGTAGCCCCGCCCTAAACCCTCCCCTGCTTCCTGTTTCTCTGAAACTCCAACTGGACCAAAAGTAACTTGCTGCTTGTTCAGTCAGAGCTGAAAGCACGCTCGTGCAGGAGTAGTCAGGAGGCGCCTCCTGCAGGACATTAGAGAGAGCGCAGGTTTAAGAAGCTAGCGTTATTGTGGCGGTTAGCTCGCAGTGACAGGAATGTTTGCACGTAGCAGCTCAGGGTAACCCTGCTGTGTGCCTGCCTTCAGAGAGGTACAACTTCCTGGGCATCAGTATTGTCGGTCAGAGTAACGACAGAGGGGACGGAGGCATTTACATCGGCTCCATCATGAAGGGCGGAGCGGTGGCGGCGGATGGACGCATCGAGCCGGGAGACATGCTGCTGCAGGTGCCGCTCATGCCGTTTAATCCGCTTCCTGTTTTAAAGGTGGCGGTGAGCTCACGATGCTGTGTCGTCTGTGTGTCCGTCAGGTGAACGACATCAACTTCGAGAACATGAGCAACGACGACGCCGTCCGGGTCCTCCGAGAGATCGTCCACAAACCGGGGTGAGACCTTTTGCTTCATCCGTAAGATCGCCATGGTAACCAAGGCTGATCACGTGGTTTAAAGTCAGCTTTGATTTATCTGACAAATGAGTCCGTGCAGGAGCTCAGGTGTTCTTCCTGCGTCGCAGTGGAGACGCTGCATCAAAGGAACGCTTTAACCAGACCGTCGAGTCAAAGCGGTCAAAGCGGTCAGCTCCGAGTTGGGCTTCATCGATTCTGCTGCTTTGGTCTGAATGAGATCAACAGCAGGCGCTCTGAGCTAGTGTTTGCCAATCTTTTGGAGCCACGGCACATATTTCACGTCAGAAACATCACACTGCACTTCCCCCGCGCCTCAGGCACGGTGGGCGGGGCTCGTTTGTCCCAGTACACCTGTTTTGCTTTCTGCTGAGCACCACTGATGCTAGGGCCTTCTCCAGGACCCACGTCAGACTGACTGCTCTTTCTCTTCAAATATTTATCTATTGCTATCACGGCTGCGTCGTCTCACAGCACGACCATTATGTCATTTCTTCTTTGTCTGTTGGCAACCCATCGAATTAGAGCAGCTCGTTGTGCTGCCTCCTAGTGGAAGAGGATGTAATTGTTCTGCCCGTTACTCACGCTGGTTAGAGTACCAATCAGGTGGAACCAGATAATGTTCCAATGGTTGGGAAGCACTGGACTAGTGCGAGGACCCGACCCCCAAAACAGGAATGCTTTTTACAGGTGAACCTCTGACGTTTTCTGAGTCTGTTTCAGTACTTTTGCATTTGGCGAGTCTCAGTGTCACTGCTGATAGTATGAGGCCAAACCTGGACCAACTCCTCCAGGTCAGTGTTGGGGAGTAACAGAGTACATGTACCGATGTTACGTGTTTAAAATACAAAATATGAGTAACTGTATTCCATTACAGTTACAGTTTAAAAAGGTGGTAATCAGAATACAGTTACTTTGTTGAAATGAATGGATTACACGACGGTCTTTTCCTGTTTCATAACTGAGGCTGTCCCCTCTCTATTTTTGGTAATTGATGCCGGTGGAAACCCAAATAAAACACTCATTAAGAGGCTCTAATGCCTGTGCGCGGAACAGTTTTCTATTCACGATCGCTGCAAAAAGTGCAGCCTTACCTAATGTCCACCTACTGTTACTCATTTATATTAAGATTTAAACTAGGGATGCACCGATACAGATACTGGTATCGGGTATCGGGCCGATACTGTAAAATGTGTGTGTACTCATACTCGTAAAAGTTAACCGATACCATGAACCGATACCAACTTATTTCATTAGTCAGAGGGTGGCTTGTCATTTCTGTTGTAGTTTTTTAGATTGGCCACTAGGGGGACATCCCGCGCTAAACAGGCACAGGGTTAGACGAGTGAGACTGGCAGCTCCAGATAAAAAAGAGAAACTGGAGGCTGCTGTAGCTAGGCTAAGCAAAATGTCAGCAGTGTGGACCGCAATGACTGCAATAATTTAAAAGTTTATTTTATTCTCAAACCTAATTTGTATTTATTTTATTCCAAACAGAAGTGTTTATTTATTATTCTGAAAGCTCGAGACAGTGCCAATAGTTCATTTTGTTAAATTACAACGTGGAGACTCCGCAATAATTTAACAGAAGTGCTTATTTTTCACTTGAAATTTTTTTGTGGTCATTTTTATTAAGATATTTATTATCGGCAGAGAATAAAATAAAACCTGTCTTCCAATTCATTGCATTTGTGTGTGTGTGTGTGGTAGAAGTATCGGTTTTTGTACTCTGTATCGGCAAGTACTCAGATCCAAGTATCGGTTTGAAAAAATTGGTATCGTTGCATCCCTAATTTAAACATCTAGCTGGTGTTGGTGTGGAGAGTAACCTTCAGTAATAGTAATAAATCACAGCAATAGCACATTTATGTAGTTGTAAAAAGAATGATATTAAGTAATCCAAAGTATTCAGAATATGTTACTCTCATTGAGTAACGTAATGGAATACGTTACAGAATACATTTTGGGGCATGTAATCTGTAATCTGTAATGGAATACATTTTTAATGTAACCTTCCCAACACTCCTCCTGGATGGCATCTACGTACCATTGCTAGAAGGTTTGATGTGTCTCCCAGCACGGTCTCAGGACCCTGCAGAGAGATGCGCAGTTATCGGTGGACAGGGCCATAGAAGGCCCTTAACCCATCAGCAGGACCGGTAAATGCTCCTCTTTGTAAGGAGGAACAGGAGGAGCGTCCTCAGAGCTACAGAATGACCTCCAGCAGGACACTGGTGTGAATGTCTCTGACCAAACAATCAGAAACAGACTAACGAGGGGGTCTGAGGCCGTGACGTCCTCTAGTGGACCCTGTGCTCGCTGCCCGGCACCGTGGAGCCCGACAGGCATTTGCCATAGAATACCATAATTGGCAGGTCCACCAATGGTGGCCAAAACATTTCACAGACGAGAGCAGGTTCACTCTGAGCACATGTGACAGATGTGAAGGGGTCTGAACGTTATTTCATACTGGGTATGGTGGGTTTGGTGATGGGTAGAATAGAATAACATAGAATAGCCTTTTATTGTCATTGTGCACATACCATGAATGTTTTGGGCAGTCATTGGCTGTGCCGTCACTGATGGTCTGGGGAGGCATATGGTAAATGGACTGGTTCTTATATAGTGCTTTTTTACTCTCCTGGAGTACTCAAAGCGCAGTCCTCCAGGTTACAAGACGAACCGCCAACTCTTGAGACACGATCGCCCCATCCGAACGAGAGGGGCACAGGTGGAGGGAGCAGAGGTAGTGATGGTGGAGCACCTGGGATTGACCATCCACAGAGAGGTGAAGAGGCAGGGTGGGGCGGGTGGAGGTGAGTGTTATACAGATATACATGTAGCAAGGCCACAATGCTCCTTTTTATATATCTACCCACCCCAAGAGCATGTTGGACAGCGATCCAGAGGGAAAATTACAATAAATAAATGAATAAAGTGAATTTAAATGAGGTGCAAGGAAATTCACCATATTTGAAGATGTGCACTTAAAGGGAAGTTTGCACAAAATTAATGACAATCACACAGAAAAAGGATGTACGGCAGCTGTCGAGCATCTATCAGGTGGGTTTTAATTTTCTCTAAATGTTTTAGCGATGTATCCCAAACGGCAAAGAATCTCTCCTTCAACCCCTTGAGAGCGTACTTTATCTTTTCCAGCTGTATGAACTGTGTCAGGAACCACAGAGCCGCTTTGGGTGGCTTCTTTGACTTCCAATGCAACAACATCCTTCTGCGTGCAAGCAGTGTAGTGAAAGCGATTATGTTTTTATGACTCTTCCTTAGTGTCCTCTATCTGTGACACCAAATATACCCATAACTGCATTGAGTTGAAGCTCAACATTCAATGCTTCGGACAGTGTTTTGAAAATTGCTTTTAAAGTTGGACATGACCAAAAGATATGTGTTAAATCTGCAGAGGGATTTCTACATCTCTCACAGCTTGCATCTATGTTTGGAAATATTTTGGCCAGTCTTGCCTCGGAGTAATGAATGCGGTGAAGAATCTTGAACTGTATGATGTTTAATTTGGCACAGGAAGTGCTGTTGTTTACTCTTAAAAGAGCGCTCTCCCAGCTCATCCTCCCAGTCTGCTTTGATCTTTGGCATTGTTATTCTGAAAGGAGGCTATACAATTACTAATTCTTCAGATTAGACCTTTAGACTTAAATGTCAGGTTCAACAGATCATCTACAGCAGTAAGTGGAGTTATATTTGGAAAGTCAGGGTTATGATGCTGAAGGAAGTGATGAACTTGGAAGTATCTAAATAAGCTGGACTGAGGTCAGATTTGTGTGACAAATCCTGAAAACTTGCCAAGACACCGTCTATGTACATGTCAGAAAAGTTATGGAGGCCTCGTCTCTGCCAAAGAGCAAATTCAGAGTCAAATCTGGAAGGAAAAGGTGATTATTGTGTATAAGGGTTAAATGAAGAAGATTCTCAAACCCAAAGTTCTTTTGACAGTGAGCCCATATTCTGAGGGTGTTAATAGTTTAATAGTTTAATTATTTTTATAGCACATTTAATTACAACAAGAGCGTTAACCAAAGTGCTGTACAAGAATACAACATACCTAATAAAACAACTTAGAGTATTAAAAGCAAACACCAAATATGAATTAACAAATAACTCTCATGCTGTATTAAAAGCCAGTAAATAAAAATGCGTTTTAAGATAAGATTTAAAAAGATTGACAGTGGGAGCCTGTCTGATGTGTAGGGGTAAATTATTCCACAGCTTAGGCGCTACGACTGCAAATAATTGCATAATAACTATAAGACTGTTGGTGTGCTGCTTTGAGGAGATTGGAAGGCTGGAGGTGACCAAGGCTCTACTGGAGGTAGAGATGAAGATGCCGCTTCAATTTGGCACCAGTCTTCATCAGCCAGCATATGATTTTTTGAACATTTGAGGCCAATAGTAATGGCGGAAATTTGGAAGGCCTAAGCTGCCTAGATTTTAGGCCTCTGTAACAGATCCGGGCGTATTCTAGGTTTTTCCCATCCCATATAAATGAGATCAGAGCTTTATCAATAGATTTAAAAAATATTTTGGAAGACAAAGTGGGATACACTGAAAAAGATAAAGAAACTTGGGGAGTATGTTCATTTCTTCCCTGCCAACGACAAATGTGTGGCTTCAATTTCTTTAAGTCTGATTTGACCTTTTCAAGTAGCGGACAGAAGTTTTCTTCATGCAGATCTCTTGTTATATTTATGCCTAGATATTTAAAGACGTTTTTGGCTGTTTTGAAAGGTGTAGCACTGCTCTGTATTTGAAGAGCCAGGTCATTAGCAGGATAGGATTCACTTTTACTGAAGTCCAGTTTGTACCCAGAGAAGGAGCCAAAGCTGCTTAGGGAGTGGATAATATGGGGAACACTTGAAACAGGGTCAGATACGTACATTAACATCACCTGCATAGAGGGACTCTATGCTCTTCATCCATCCTATGGATACCTGCAATTGATGGCAAGGTTTGGAGTGTTTGAGAGGGGCTCTATGGCCGGGGCAAATAACAATGGGCTGATTGGACAGCCCTGACAGGTACCTCTTGTCAACTTAAAATATCGTTAACCATTTCGTTTAACCATAACCATAATGGTAAACGTTAACCATAACGTTTACCATTTATGACTATAGAGGCTTTGGGTGATGTATATAAAAGTCTTATCCATGAAATAAAATTTGGGCCGTAACCAAATTTTTTTAAACAAGCAAATAGATAACCCCATTCCACCCTATCAAATGCTTTCTCTGCATCCAGCGTGATAACCACCTCAGGCACCTCGCTGGATGCAGGAGAGTGGATGACATTTAGGAGCCGACGGACATTCGTAAAGGAGTGACGTCCTGGGATAAAGCTTGGTCAGCAGATATTACGTCGTGGATTGTGGTTTCCAGGCGAAGGGCAAGAGCCTTAGCCAAGATTTACATCACAGTTTAGGAGTGAACCAGGCTCTGTGCTGTCGCTGATTTCAGCAGGAGGAAAATAGATGCTTCAGTCATTGTCTGTGGAAGTGACCCACGAGACAAAGAATCATGAAAGACATCAAGTAAAATTGTTGTTAGCTTGTCAGAAATGTTTTATAAAACTCAATGGATACCCATCAGGGCCCGGTGCCTTGCCATTCTGCATCGCCTTTATTGCAGTAACTATTTCTACATGACTGAGTGGAAGTTCAGCTTCAGTCCTATGGGCCACTGTTGCAAGAGGAGCCTGCAGATTGTTAAAGAAATGCTCCATATCAGAGCAGTCAGTTGTAATCTCAGATGTATAAAGATTTGAATAGAACGTAGTGAAAGTTTCTTTAATTTCTTCAGGGTCAGTTGTTAGCTCACCATCATCTTTTTGTATTTGTGTGATTTGTTGTGCGGCTGAGCGGCATTTAAGTTGGTGTGCTAATAAACGTCCGGCTTTGTCGCCGTGCTCGTGTACATAACCTCGTGATTTTAACCCTGGAGAAACCATGGGGTCAAATTTGACCCCATGGTTTCTCCAGGGTTAAGAGAAGATGTTCAGTTTTTTCAGTTGACATCAAATTGTTTTGTGTTTGGAGATCCAGCTTCCTTTTATAAAGCTCAGGAGAAGGAGAAGCAGAATACTGAGCATCTAACATAGAGATGGTTTTAATTAGCTCCTCTTGCCTAATTCGATTCATTTTGTTTTTTCTACACGAATATGAGATGATTTCTCCCCTGATTACGGCCTTTAATGTTTCCCACAAGAGGGAAGGTGAAACATTATCTTCCTGTTTGAAAATTAGAAAGTCATCTATGTTTTTATATCGTTTCACAGAAACCCTCCTCTGCCAGGAGAGTCCCGTCTAATTTCCAGGGTGGGTGTTCTGATTGGTACAGAGGAAACGCAAGATCCAAACGTACAGGAGCATGATCTGACTCTACAATGGTTAAATATTCAGTTTTCTTGACTAAGGGGAGGAGATTCTGGTCAATTCTATCTATTCTATTTTATTCTACTATATGAGTGATGTACATTAGAGAAGAAGGAAAATGATTTACACTGTGGAAATAAAAACTGCCAGTGGCCATAAAAACAGATAATAACTTGGCTTTTTTGGAGAGATTTGTAGGTTTACAGCTGGAGCGGTCAAGTGCTACGTTCATCACACAGTTCAAGTCTCCACCAAAAATCAGCTGTTTTTAGTTCATATCTGGAATTAATGATATTATTTTGCCAATAAACTTATCATCATCCCAGTTCGGGCATAAATATTTATCAGAACCACAGGCTTATGGTACAGGAGTCCTGAAACCATCACAAGTCACCTCTGCGGGTCTGAGATAACAGTGGATGGAGTTCTTTTATGGATTAATATGGCTGTTCCACATGTTTTTGAGTTGAGGCTACCCATCCTTTCTTAAGTCTGATGTGATCTTTTACCAACAGGTGGGTTTCCTGGAGAAATGCAATGTCACATTTTAGATACTTCAGATGATTAAAAATCCTGGCTCATGACAGGCCCATTCAAACCCTTCACATTCCAGCTAATGTAACGCACAGCAGCCGCCCCCACATCAGTACCATTCACCATGTTTAACTAAGGCGATTACACCATAAGAATAACCAGAAAAAAAGGTAAGCAATGAGCATATTTAAGTGCACGATTTGGAAAATTTCAACTCTTGTGTACATAAAGGTGAACAAACGTTGCAAAGATCTGGTGGAGTCCCTTCCCTTACTCTTGTCCATAAACAAGGATGAAAACAAAACTAGAACTAAACCTGTACTTGTCGCTCTCTCTGAGGCAAGCTGCAGGCTAACCACTATTACTAAAAGCTTCCAGGAACACATTTTTAACACTTCTGTACAGGAAGGCTCCCAGTTCCTATGATAGAATATAATTAATCAATCAATTAATCAAGGCTTTATTCGCCACGTGCAGGTTGCCCTGCAGTGAAATAGGACCCCCCCCCCCCCCCCCCCCCCCCCCCGACCTTACACACACAACACAGACATCACATGGGGATACAGGTCGGAGATCAGTAGCGTTACAGAAAAAACCACTGAAATATACACTACAATGGGAAAATACAAGAGAAAAAAAGGAGACCTCTACTCATGCTGTGCTGAGCTGATTCTGAGAACTCACGACCACAGTGAGCCCTTCTGAGATGTATCCAGTCTGCAGTCAGAGATGTTATTCTGAGTATTCACAGCAGCCGTAGCCTCTCCAAGATCTTATCCGTGCTGACTCAATGAGCCCATTTTGAGAAACTCACGCCTCGTCCCATCATTTCAATCCCAGCGGGCAGCCTTGTGGGGGTTTGAACAGCCGGTTCCGCTTCCTTAATTCTTCGATAAGTCAGGGCCAAGCCAGCTCCGATCAGCCAGAACCCTGTTACCATGGTTCTGAATAGGTAGATATCTTCAGCACTCAGGCTCACCCAAGCCCAGACTTCTCGTTGAGAAGGGGTGTCAATTGCATTTAGGGACCAGTTGATCAAATCCATAATTCTCTTTTAGGTTTTAGAGAACAGACTGTGAGACTGTTACTCACAGTTGAAAGGCATCAACTTTAGTATAACTAAATTAGAGATATAACTCAGGATAATATTATTTAGGCCAACAGGAACATCACTGAGTGTCTATACTTCGAGTCCACGGACCGCAAGTTGACTTACATGTTGCCAAGCACAGGAGTTTTTTCATCGCTGGGTCGCAGAGTTCAAACCGCGGCTCATTGTCCTAATCCTTACCGAAACTCCGGTCGATGAACTGCTGGGCTTCATCAGGTGAATCGAAGGTGAGCCTATCGTCTCCATGCAACACTCGCAGCCGGGCTGGATATAACAGGTGAAATCTGACGATCTTCTGATACAGCGCTTGCTTGACGCTGTTAAACGCGGCTCTCTTTTTTGCGAGCAAAGCACTGACATCCTGATAGATCCTAATAGTGGCACCTTGGTAGTGGAGCTGATGGTTCCTGGTCCAGCGCACAGCAGCTTCTTTCTGCTCGAATCTGGAGAAGCAGACCAGGAACGCACGGGAGGATAATCTCCGGCTGGTTCTAGGAGAAAGTTTTAAAGATGTCCTGCTGTGATGTGATGGAGAGGGTGGAGTCAATCTGAAGGTGTTCAGATGTTTGTTGGGAGATGATGAGTCCATCAGAGGGAGCACTCAGAGTCAGACGTGCAGAGGGCTGGAGTGACCGAGGAGAAGCTCTGCTGTGGCGCCTCCTAAAAGGAGCTCCTCAAAGTTTTCCTGGTTTTGTTTCCAAAACCAAAACAAAAAACATGACATCGCTCTCGTGATCGTGTAACTTCCTGTTTGTTTTTTTAAGATGATCGCCATCTGCTAGTCATTACTGGTACTGCAGCCTCAGATTTTCAAAGCAGTTTCTAAACCTTCTTTTTATCCTTTAAAATAGTTTTCCTGTTATGCTTCAGCTCCAAGCTGCATTGAGTGATAAAGGATTACCTGTCAGCTTCAGTGAGGAACGATCGGCTGGTTGGTGGCTGGTAGAGTTTGACGCTCTGACATAACAAAGTGTGAGTCTCCCAGGCTCACTGTTCCTGAGCTGTGTGCTTGTGCGGAGGCTGCTGTGTGAATAAAGTTACTGTTTGAATAATGACCGATCTGTGTCATCTTCCTTTCAGTCCGGTGACGCTAACCGTGGCAAAGTGTTGGGATCCAAACCCGCGAGGCTGCTTCACGTTGCCGAGAAGTGAGTTATCGTCGGTATTTGTTTGGCACATGAGGTGTTACATAAAGTAATCTGATTACATCACACATCCAAATCTCCACAGGCGAGCCAGTCCGTCCCATCGACCCTGCTGCCTGGGTGTCTCACACCGCCGCCATGACGGGGAGGCTCCTCCCACTATACGGTATTACACCCACCATCCTCTGCACCTCCCGTCACCTGTCCATCAGATGCTAACCTGCTACTCTTTTCCAGGCGTGAACGAGGAGAACCACCTCAACATCCACAGTGACATGACCATGGTTGTCAAGGCGATGGCCAATCCCGAGTCTGGCCTGGAGGTCCGAGACAGGATGTGGCTGAAGATCACCATCCCCAACGCTTTCATCGGTAAGAAGTCCGGCTCATATTTTGGTCTGAATCCTGGAACCGTGACCTTTAACCTCTGATGACCATCATGTGTGGGTTCAGTCACTGAGGAAACCTCATTGTCTCGTCTTCACGTACTCGCTCTGACCTGGTCTCCGCCCTCAGCCAATCCAGCCCTCCACTCTGTGACTTTGTACACCACCAATGTTAGAGCTACGAATGACGTCCGCCACACACAGTGGCCCGTTGTGTGGTACCCTCAGCGCGGTTTACCGGGACGTGGCCCCCTGTAGGAGCAGGCGCTCGCTCTGGTATCCCCGTGTTGGTGTTGTTCCTGAATCGTCAAAGCTAACGTTGGTCTGGGTTCAACATGGCAGGTGACCTGTCACATTGTTGTGATGTCATCGCTTTGGACCATGGAAACAGCACGGCCCCCTTTTTGGGATTTTTTTTCCAGAGGGGACATCAACAGGTTTTTTTCCACATTGCTATGACATCACAACAATGTGATTGGTCACTGGCCATGTTGAACCCAGACTAATGTCTTGATGCATTCTCAATCATCCAGGAAAGTAAATCTCCAAAAAGTTGGTCCAAGAACTTGGATGATGATGAAACGTTTCTCCCACAAAACGCTACGTCCAGATGAACAGAATTGACTTTTTGGAGAACCCAGACGAACGTTAGCTTTGAAGTTCCAGATGCGACAGCAGCTAGCAGTACTAGCATAAGAGTACAGAGAGGTATGTCGCCCGCGGGGTGCCATGGTAGCAAAACCATCATCATCAGCGTGCCGGGCATTTGTTAACCACACTGAAGTGTGCGGGTCCCGAGATAAACCCTTATCAGTAGGGATGGGTATCGTTTAGGTTTTATCCGATACCGGTGCCAAACTGGTACTTTTGAAACGGTGCCGGTGCTTAAAGAATGGAAAAAACACAAACTTTGTCCAAAAACCTCTCATGTTCAGCTGTTTTTTTGTAAAAAGATAACAATGTTAGCCTTTTCTGCAGCTATGGGGCATATATGGTATCACTCTTGGCTGGAAGCAGCTTAAACAATGGAAAAAACACAAACTTTGTCCAAAAACCTCTCATGTTTAACTGTTTTCCACTTTTTCTTTGGTCATTTTAGCCTTTTTGTCCAGGGTGAAGGGAGCATCTGCCATCAAACAAGAAGACAGCTGCATGTACAGTGGGGCAAAAAAGTATTTAGTCAGCCACCGATTGTGCAAGTTCCCCCACTTAAAATGATGACAGAGGTCAGTAATTTGCACCAGAGGTACACTTCAACTGTGAGAGACAGAATGTGAAAAAAAAATCCATGAATTCACATGGTAGGATTTGTAAAGAATTTATTCGTAAATCAGGGTGGAAAATAAGTATTTGGTCAATAACAAAAATACAACTCAATACTTTGTAACATAACCTTTGTTGGCAATAACAGAGGTCAAACGTTTACTATAGGTCTTTACCAGGTTTGCACACACAGTAGCTGGTATTTTGGCCCATTCCTCCATGCAGATCTTCTCAAGAGCAGTGATGTTTTGGGGCTGTCGCCGAGCAACACGGACTTTCAACTCCCACCACAGATTTTCTATGGGGTTGAGGTCTGGAGACTGGCTAGGCCACTCCAGGACTTTCAAATGCTTCTTACGGAGCCACTCCTTTGTTGCCCGGGCGGTGTGTTTTGGATCATTGTCATGTTGGAAGACCCAGCCTCGTTTCATCTTCAAAGTTCTCACTGATGGAAGGAGGTTTTGGCTCAAAATCTCACGATACTTGGCCCCATTCATTCTGTCCTTAACACGGATCAGTCGTCCTGTCCCCTTGGCAGAAAAACAGCCCCATAGCATGATGTTTCCACCCCCATGCTTCACAGTAGGTATGGTGTTCTTGGGATGCAACTCAGTATTCTTCTTCCTCCAAACACGACGAGTTGAGTTTATACCAAAAAGTTCTACTTTGGTTTCATCTGACCACATGACATTCTCCCAATCCTCTGCTGTATCATCCATGTGCTCTCTGGCAAACTTCAGACGGGCCTGGACATGCACTGGCTTCAGCAGCGGAACACGTCTGGCACTGCGGGATTTGATTCCCTGCCGTTGTAGTGTGTTACTGATGGTGACCTTTGTTACTTTGGTCCCAGCTCTCTGCAGGTCATTCACCAGGTCCCCCCGTGTGGTTCTGGGATCTTTGCTCACCGTTCTCATGATCATTTTGACCCCACGGGATGAGATCTTGCGTGGAGCCCCAGATCGAGGGAGATTATCAGTGGTCTTGTATGTCTTCCATTTTCTGATGATTGCTCCCACAGTTGATTTTTTCACACCAAGCTGCTTGCCTATTGTAGATTCACTCTTCCCAGTCTGGTGCAGGTCTACAATTCTTTTCCTGGTGTCCTTCGAAAGCTCTTTGGTCTTGGCCATGGCGGAGTTTGGAGTCTGACTGGTTGAGGCTGTGGACAGGTGTCTTTTATACAGATGATGAGGTCGAACAGGTGCCATTCATACAGGTAACGAGTGGGGGACAGAAAAGCTTCTTACAGAAGACGTTACAGGTCTGTGAGAGCCAGGGATTTTCCTTGTTTGAGGTGACCAAATACTTATTTTCCACCCTGATTTACGAATAAATTCTTTACAAATCCTACCATGTGAATTCATGGATTTTTTTTTCACATTCTGTCTCTCACAGTTGAAGTGTACCTCTGGTGCAAATTACTGACCTCTGTCATCATTTTAAGTGGGGGAACTTGCACAATCGGTGGCTGACTAAATACTTTTTTGCCCCACTGTAGCTATGATGATGTTTGCTAGTTCACCTTACATGCATTAATGTAATAACGTGGTTAGCCTACTCAACGTAAATTACACACGAACAACATTAAGCTACTCACGCAGAGAAGAACGGCTGCTGCTGCATCATCATCCTCATCATTTCTGCTACACTGGCAGGGCTAGGGGCCAGGACTCTCCTCTTCGGGTTTTTGGGGGATGTTGCTAACTCCGGGTCGATAACAGGCACCACACCCGCAGTAGATGTGCTCGGTGTGAGGTCTCGCAGCAAGCTATCAAATACGGCGCATTTCTCGGCTTTTAAAAAAACGCTATGCGTCGCCAGGTGTTTCATCAGATTTGAGGTGTTACCTCCTTTGACAGTATCACAGTATCAGCTTAAAGCACTTGTTGCAGCTGCTGAGTTTGCATCTTTTGCTGTGAAGTACAGCCAGACTTTTGACCGCTTCGCCTTGGGCATTTTTAATCTGTAGCTCTGCTCTAAAAGAACGTACGTACCTGGACCCGCCTACTATCCTCGGAAACTAAAATGATTGGCTAGAATCCAAAGAGTATCACAGCTCAGGAAAAAAAGCACCGAAATGTGCTCTGCTTTTCAGCCTGGTTACTACCGTTTATGTCAAAACCACCGGTACCCATCCCTACTTATCAGCTTTGAGATGAGCAACTAAGGTTCCAACCAATGAGAGTACAGGATACTACACTGGTAGTAAATACGCTGGAGGGTTACCTAGGCAACCAGAGTCTGCTAGCGAGGAGCCGTCAGACAATGAATGGCGCCCTGTGAGGACGTTCACTCCACGAGGCTCGGAGAGCGAGCAAGTACCAGTGAGAGCTGGTTCTGGTTCCGGGGACGTTCACCGGATCCCCGCAGAGCTTTGGTGGCTCGACTGCAGCGAGGGTTTGGGAAAGCGGGAAGTTATGTGTGCCTCCCCTTTGACGGCCTCCCTCCGCCCCCGCAGGTTCAGACGTGGTGGACTGGCTGCACCGTAACGTGGATGGCTTCATTGACCGACGCGAGGCTCGCAAGTACGCCGGCAACCTGCTGAAGGCCGGGTTCATCCGACACACCGTCAACAAGGTGACCTTCTCCGAGCAGTGCTATTATGTGTTCGGAGACCTCTGTGGAGGTGAGGGCAGGAAGTTAAAACATTTCATAATAAGAGCGTGAGTTTGAGGTTTCTGCTGCGCTGATCATGACTGTGCTTCCTCCTCAGACATGGCTGTGATGTCACTGATGGAGCAGGAAGGAGCCTCCACACGAGGGTCTGACTGCGACCAGCTCACCTTCCCCTACCAGTACCCCATCCCCCACCCCTACAGCTCCCCCCACCCGCTCCACCCGCTGCCGGCCCTTGGAGGAGGAGGAGGCCCATGTAGTGAAGGTAACAAACGTGCTCGTGTACAAACACTCGCAGTGGGTTCTGATTGGCTGTTACTGATCAGCTGGCTGCTCTTGTCCAAATATGGTCGCTGTGAAAAGACTGACATCATGATGTCTGAAGTAATGATGTCATGTTTGTTGTGACCTCACAGGAAGCTGTAGCAGCGGCTCAAACTGCAGCGACAATCAGGAGGAAGGAGCAGGAGGGAGCGAATTGAGAGACTCCAAACAGGAAGCGAGTGCCTCTCCTGAGAAGCGTCTGGAGGCGGAGCCTCTCAGTGACAGCAGCGTCCAGCGACCTCCGAGCTGCTTTGAAGACCTCCTGCCGTCATCTAGAGGTCAGCACCACGACCTTCCAACAGCCCAGCCTGGAGTCTCCGCCTCCCGCCAGTCCTTCCGCATGGCCATGGGAAACCCCGGCGACTTCTTTGTGGATGTCATGTGATCACATTGAGACCTGGAAGCGTTTCCGTGATTATAAACTGTTGAGTTCGTAGTTTGAATGAAGCTGATTCAGGAAAGTTTGCTCTTCGTCATATTTAGATTTTATTTATGAACCTCCACTGTGAAGCGGCACACCTTTGACCTCACCTGCCTCCAGCACTCGCCTGTCCAACCCGCCATCCTCACGTGTTTGAAGATCGGAGCAGCTCAGAGGCCGGGAGCGTTCGATTTGATCCGTTATCACGTCAGGGCTTCGCTCTGAGGCTCTTCTGTTCTCCATCGACGCTTGGTCCTCTGGTTCCTGTCCGTGAGGACGTCGCAGAGGGAAAGCTGAGCTTCGTCTCCAGGAGCTGCCGGATGTTGAATCGTGTGCCGGGTTGGGCTCGACAGGAGATCCAAACCGGAAGCAGAAGCAGGTTCAGGTCAGCGAGAGGAAACGGGAACTAACTGCAGGTACGCCCTGCCAACCCGGCTGTCGTCCGCCGGCCTGCAGGTCCAGCTCACTGACGGTTCCTCGAGTCCGTGCTGGCCCGGTTTCCTGCGCACACTTCAGCTGCTTGTGTCTTCAGGTCACTTGTTTATTAGTGACAGCAGAGTGAAGGAGACGTTTGAAAGTATAGAAAAGCATAAACACCGAACCTGAAAGAAATAAAAACCCAGTGAAACCAGCGACATGGTCGGAGGATGGTCCTTCTTGCTCCATCACAGCTTTCAGAGAAACGCTGTGTATCCTCTGCAGACATTTGAGTTGTTTAAATCAATAAAAGTCTTTGAAATGTGTGAAATGCTTCTGTCCGATCTGCACGCTGAGCTGATTACAGTAGCTGTTTGAACGACGGGTGACGCTGGACAAAAACTACAAAACACAGAGGCCTCATGGGCCGTGAAGCTCGGGCTGAGACAGGTGAACACCACCCAGAGTAAGAATCAGGTTAGATACCAGAGTGTGTTACCTGGCTTCATGGACAGAGAGCTGGTGTAAATGTGTGTCTTCTGATGATACTTCCTAAGGGAAGCATGTATGATGTAGAGCAGAGCTGGTCAGAATTGTTTTGTTATTTATTCATGTGGATATAGTGCATGTGACATAAATATCACACGTTTATTTTTAAAACAAAATAAACGTGTTATTTTTCATGTGATGTGCATTTATAGACATACATGTTCAATATCCACATGAATAAAAATAATAAAGTAATTTATTCGTTTATACCGGTAGTGTAAAAGTCAAAGACTAGGAAATATTTTCCACGTGTGACTAATAAAGGTTTTCTCATCTTATTATTTGAAAAAACAATCTAGAACAAGTAAAAACAGAGAATTGTGTCAGGTGACCCTGAAGAGCTTCAATCTGAACTTTTCCACTCGGAAACAAAACACGCCTCTTCCATCACTGCGTTGTAGTGAACGCATTCTCCCACGGTCACCCTGAAGCCTAACCTTGGTCTTTGGGGACCCTGATGTCTGGGCCCGGACGGTGACGTCACTGGCTCGCGTTCACGGTTCGCTCTTTTCTGCTGGGACGCGTCCCAAACCGTTCAGCTGCCGCCTCGGGCTCCGGGAGCGGGCACGGCGGGGGTCCGGGACGCGCCGGTGTTCGAACCACACCGACACCAGGCCTCGGGCCGCTGGCACAGGGAGCCGCGGCGGTCAGCTGGGGTCCCGCAGGGCAGGGAGTGTCCCGGGGGAGGAGGGCGGTGCTCTGAGTGGGACGCGGCCGGCGGGGCTCCGTCAGCTTACGCGGAGCTCCGCCGCGGCGCAGACATCTTGGCACCGAACGGTGGAGACGGAGGGTCCGGTCCTAACGCCCCGATGGATCGACGGTGGGGCTCGCGGTCCAGGAGGAATCCTCGCCGGGAGCCAGCGGCCTGTCCGCGGGGCCGGGGAGCACCGGCAGCGGTCCGCGCTCTGTCCGTGAGTCCGTCCGTCCGCACTGCTGCAGCGGTGACTGACCGCTGCGGCAGCGCTAGCAGCAGTTGCTAACGGCTAGCTCCGAAGCAGCCGTCAGAAATCCCGGTTTTCGCTCCTGGCGCTGACCGCTCCCGTCTTTCCCGCCTGAGCTGCGGTGTACTGTCCACAGTGAGAGCCGAGGAGCCGCCCATCAATTCGGCTCACCCATAAGGAAGCTTCGTGTAAGAAAACGAACCTTTTTAGCGTTTTTATGTGTCGCTGTCGTCGATAAATACCATTCTCGTGAGCGGCGCCGAAACCTACGTGACTGGGTGGAAACCTCAGTCCTCCCGTCCAGGTACAAATAACTGGGGGGACACACGAGGCTGCCGAAAACAGCGGCACAGCCCGCCGTTACCGGCCGCTAAACGATCTGAAGGGTTTCCTTCGCTATCCCGGGGAAATTAACACCAACGTTAAAACGGAGATTTCTTCAATGGAGTTCGGAGTGCGCCCCTTTTAAGGTTTATCAGCGGGTAACTGCAGGCTGTCAGCGTACATTTTAACCTTCAGTGTGGAGATGTTCTTATTGTGTGCACATATGTGAATATCAAAACGCCTTTTCGTGTCTACGATTAAAATAAATATGTCATATGAAACAATAAAAGGGGAGAACATGTCCGCCAGCATTTAAACGTTTCATCTTTATAATCCGAAGCATCCGCACGGAGTGGTGTAGTCTGACGTTTACAGGAAAACCACAAATGCATCTTCACATTTATACAAACGAGCTTTCTTTACAAAAGATGGTGTATATTTATAAGAAGGTAAACTGACAGCTGGTCTCTGTGTGAAATGAAAATGATGATGGACTCTGCTTTATTTACGACGCTCTGTTCAGGTGCTGCTCTGACAGTCAGATTTCAGAGTGTTCAGCTGCCTGTCATCAGGATTACTGCGGATTCATTTCCAGCTGAGCGATGTTTCTGTGCATGGACGCTGAGGTTCTGAACCCACGTCCACATTTCATGTTACAGTTTAACATTATGTCATCAGCTGGCCAGGGATGGGAACTGATAGGAAATTAGCGATTCCAGTATTGATTCTCTTATGGATTGTTTTTCCCCAGCATCACTAAGACATTACAGTCATGTAAATGAATCACACGCTGTGGGTCGCATGTTTGAGCGTGCTGAGGTTCCCTTCTTTGTTGTACTCAGTAACATATTACACACTTCGTTACTTTCATGTTCCTCTGTAAAACGATCTGAAGCGCTTATAATCACCATCTAACGATATAACCATGAGGCTACAGCCCCACACAGCAGCACACACCTCTCTCAGGTCAACTCCAGGCCTCGAGTGCCGGTGTCCTGCAGGTTTTAGATATCACACCTGAATCAAATGATTAGTTAATTACCCGGCCCCTGGAGAACTACAAGACAGGTTGAGGAGGTCATTTAGCCGTTTGAATCAGCTGTGATGGAGCGTGGACACCGGCCCTCGAGGCCTGGCGTTGCCCACCTCTGTCTTGGTACAACGCAAAAATGGAAACCAGCACAAAAAGCGGTCGCCACGGTGATTCTGAGCAGGTAGAGGAGGCTGCAGCCTGACGGCTCATCTGTTTGTTACCTGGTGTCTGTGCAGTTGCTTGTAAAGAGTGAAGTTGTGTTAGCAGCAGACTGCAGTTTGCATCTCGCCCTTTTGTGCAATAAAATAAAAGTGACGTGCATATCCACGCTGGAGACTGCACCGCCGTTTCCGTCTCCTCTCTAAAATCAGCTGATCATAGCACGAGTGCAAGAACCGATAAGCGGGATCGATAGCTCAACGACCAGGAGGAATGGAGTTTTCCGAGTCGGGAACAGCGCCCTCTGCTATGTGAAGTGTTTCCCAGGCGCTGCCTGTAATAACTTGCACCCTCTTCTTGTCTGTGCAGCTGCAACTCTCCGTTATGATTGGCTCTGACTGACGGTGTCAGCTCCTCATCCACGATTGCGGGGAGGTGTCACCATGACAGCAGGTGAGGCCTCGGCATGCTCAGAAACTTTTACTCAGGGCAACCTAGCATGATTCAGGGCTCGAAGTCATACTCCTCTATCCTAACATCATCTGAAAGTTACAAGTTACTGTAGCCCCTCCCCTTTAGACAGCTGGCTTCTGATTGGCTGACCCTCACAGGCATCTGTATGGTGCTTATGATGTCATATAGATCCAGGAGTAGAAAAGTCTTAAACGGTCCTCACTGTTCATCCTCCAGCAGTAACCATGGAAACGTGTTTCCGTGATGTTGTTTCCACACCCTTACAGAATAACGCAGCGAGCCCGCTGAGGTCATCCATTCATTAATGTTGATTGATTGCTGATCGATCCGGCCCAGAGCTGAAACCAGGTCATGTGACAGCTCGTCAGTAGCTGGATGTAAATGCAGAACGAACCTAATCTGTGACGGTCAGCCGGGGTCAAAGGTGAGACGCTGCACCAAACGCTGCTTCCTGTGATTGCCCTCTGCAGCGCTGTCACCACCAGTGGGCGGAGTTTCCCAGTAACTGAGCGTGTGAGTCGTTGTTGGCGTCCTCCAGGCTGTGAGAGCACGTTCTCACGGGGACACAGAGTTATGTTGGGATTGGTCCGACTCAGCCGGAGCGTGGGAACAACGGTGGATCCAGACGCGTCTCACTGAAGCATTCCCAGGTTCAGCTTTCCATTTAATCTCGAATCTGACGGCGAGTGGAGGAAGCTCGTTGTACCGTCGGCTGTTTCCCGTGGTTACGGCAGCCTCGCTTCACTCTCTCTTTGGATGCTGAGTCTGCGTCGGGAGGCGGGGCTGCTTCGATGTGAAGCTGATCGTTTAGATTTAAACTCCGATCTCACGGTTGCACCACGGCTCTCCTGGACCAATCAGAGGCAGTGTGGAGTCACACGGTGTGCTGTGCTGTTGGACGGCGATGGCGATGGAGCCCTGAGGCAGGTGCTCTCCCACCGCCGTTGCAGAGCTGCGTGCTGAACGTGACGCTCTGCAGCTTCCTTCGGTCCCGCAGACATGCAGAGGGAGCCTGTTGCTAGGCAACAGCAGCAGGACTGCGGCGCCGATGGAAAGCTCAGTGAGTGACGCCGGCTCACAGGTGAGCTCGCTGGTCCAACCTCCAGCCGATGCACAGCGTCTGCTCCGACAGGCCCGTCAGGACCTCGGGTGTAATGGAGACGTCTGAGCGCTGCGTTCGAACAGCTGGAGCGGCAGCGGCGTGGACGTCCGTGGATCAAACACGTGTTAGCGCACTCTGACCCGGACGACCCCGATCACCTCGTGTTCAGGCTGAGGAGGCAGTCTCAGATGACGGAGAGCTTTTTACGATGTTGGCTCAACTGTGCGTGTGCATCGGGGTCGATCACCGCGGTGTCGGCCATGTTTGATATCTGGATACAGTCAGGTGACAGGAACAGGAACCCCACAGTGCTCACCTGTCCTGTTCAACCACCTGAGGACTGACGTAGCGACGCCAAGCCGGCGACCGTGCGGTAAAACCCGGCGCTCCGTCTTCGAGACGTGACCTGTGGCGCTGAGTTTCTGGCACGCTGCTCTGACCTTTTATTACCGAGTGTTTCTGACATCGAGCGAGTGGTCGGCGAGCTCTGACCACATTCCTGCATCGCTGCACGGATGCCGTCAGGAATCGTGGCAGAGCGGGGCTGCAGGACATTTCCTCTTTAAGGGAGGGCGTGACCTAAAACTGCGGCGCTGACCGACGTGTTTGGAGGTGTGGCTGCGGTGGAGGGTAAAGAGTGATTTCAGGTGTTTCTGTGTCCCAACATGTAGGCTGCGTCCTCCTGAGGACCCGGCCTTCGCGGTCTAAGTGGGCCGGGTCCTTTGAAGACCGAGAAGGCTGGAAGTGCGAGGCTGTGAAATTGGACGGTCTAGCCTTCAGATTAGCGTCACCGCGAGCGTCACTCCACCGCTCTGGGTGGAGTTTAATAAACTCGCCGTCTGCTCCTTGCTGTCTACAATATAACAGGACACTGGAGGAAACTCTCGACCGTCTCACACTTCTGTTCAATCAGTTTTCTGTTTGACGTTTATTCAGCTGTGTGGAAACCCTGGAGGAACCCACCCGGGGGATTAATAAAGTTTTATTTAGTCTAATAACTTTGATCTCAGCCAAACCGATTTACTTTTACGATTTAAGTTATCCGAGTGACTCAAATATCATCTTTAACCTGAGTAGCAAAAGACAGCGGGGATCCGCGGCTCTCGCCGGCTCGAGTGACCATTGAACCCCGGCTACTAGGGGTGCAACGATACTCGTATCGATATTGAACCGTTCGATACAGTGCTTTCGGTTTGGTACGCATATGTATGAACAATACAAAATTTTTAATTTATTTTATCAACTTTCCTTCTGACGGTGCTGTCTGTGTTGAGCGCTCAGTGGATCTGCGCTTGACTACTCCGCCTAGGCTGCACTGTCGAGCGCAGATCCACTGAGCGCAGCACAAGCTAGCGAGACAGAAGCTAAGCTCGTTGCAACATGGCAAATTGAACCTCCCCCACCCTCATTCAGATCTGGCATTTGGAACTATTTTGGTTTTCATGTGACGTATGACCCTGAAGGTAAGCGAGTCATGGACAAAAGTAAAACAGTATGTTGGATGTGCCACGCAATGCTCAATTACATTGGTGGGAACTAGTGTGTTAGCGCAGTTAGCTCGTTAACACGCACGGGGCGATCCGCGGTAGCTCGTTAACGGAGATTTGCCGTGTTGTGGCGTTAACCTCATTTCAGATTAACGCTGACAGCACTAGTGGGAACACAACGAATATGACTGCACATTTACTCCGACATCATCCTCGTGCAAAGACAAGTGGAAGCAGACAAAAACAACAAGCAGCATGCTACAAACTTTAGCCGAGTCATTTAGACAGCCGTTAGCACATGATTCTCCTTATGGGGACCTGATATGTTTAATATGCTGCTGAGAATATAGCCCAGAAGAAGCGTATAGTAGAGCTTTTATTTTGGAAAGAGACATTTCTCTGTAATAAACTCTCTTTTCCAAAGATGAGTGATTTCTCCATCAGATAGATTTATTTTATTACTTTGTTGTTTCAGCAACATTAAATTTAAAAACTGTACTTTTGAGTTAAAATATATATTTATAATTTTAATAAATGACAAATTAAAAAGGCATGAACATTTTTTTGTATCGAAAAAATATCGAACCGTGAATTTTGTGTATCGTTGCAGCCCTACCAGTCAGCTATCGAGCTGGTGGGTAACAGACGTCTCTGAAAACGTCGAAGCACTTTTACAAATATGCGATATCTTGATAAACGAGCAGATATTTGAAGTTTGCACAGCTACATTCTCGCCTGAAAATATGTAAAAAGTTTATTTTGTGACCCAGAAAGATTAACAAGAGTAATATTAAAACTTAGTAGCGGCCGCCATTGTTGGAAACTGGAGTTTGGCTGGGCCGCGCTATGAATTCTGGGATATGGTGGGCCACGAAGGACACACCCGACCCATCCTTCACATTCGGGGAAATAAAGGGCGTATCTGTCGGCCGCATTTGAAGGAGTCGACGAATTGGGACAGCCTTCGGCGCCTGGCTGTGACGTAATCGGCCTTCAAATGCGGCCTCAGGAGGATGCAGCCGACGTTTTGGGACACAGCTCCAGTGTGTTTTCTTCTTTTTTCTAAACAGGAAGGGGCGTGTCCCATGGCGCCGCTGTGCTGCTGCTGCGGCTCTGTGGTTTTTTTAGGTTTTGATTTTTGTAGCGTTGGACGAGAAAATCAAAACCTAAAGAAAATACAGCGCTGACAGAACTTCCTGCAGGGGGCGCCAAGCACCGGGCTGCTGGACATGAGGAGGTCTGCACACTTCCTGTGACCTTCATCAAGTTTCAGGTGAGAACAGGAAATCGTCACATACACGCTGAATTCCACTCTTCATCATCTGCTGCTGATTAACTCCTCCTCTTCCTCCTCCTCAGGTTTTGTGGCTCGTTCAGGTGTGACAGTCTTGGAGGCGTCGCTGACCTTCGGCGATCACGCCACAGCTGGATGTTTGAGGCTGATGTGTGCACTTCCTGTTTGTCCTTCCTCAGTAAAGCAGAGTGAAAATAAATAAAGTGTCTCAGTCTGTTTACGTGAATCATCACGCTGACGATGTCATCATGCAGCCTGTTTCAGCCACCAGTGCTGACTCTGGACCAGCGGCGTGACGCGTGCTTACTCACAGTAGACTGTAAATAAAAGATGGACTCCAGCCTGTTTTGATCCAATCAGAAATGACAGGATGGAGTCATCAGCTGACGCTTGCTACCACAGATACCTGCTCATTAGTAACATCCAATCAAAATCCTTGAATTTCACTGAAACTGGAGCTCCGCCTTTGTGCACGCTCTGTACAGTAACCTCACAGCAGCCATATTGTTGGTCACATGATGTCATTAAAAGCAGCACAAACGTCCTGATATCACAGCAAAGCGTGTAACAGTCCACAGTGTCCATGTCACGCTGTGACCCTCCACATGTGCAGTAAGCTGCAGAGCCAGCAGAGGGAGACATTTCAAGCTAACATGAAAGTAATGACGTGAAACATTCAGACACTTTTACATGTAAACACAGGTTAGCGTGTTCACGCTTTGCTGTAATACAGAGGTCCAGACTGCAGATACCAGCTACCTGTCAGTCAAAGAGGCCACACCCCTAATAATGCAAAGAGGTGAGTTATATAAACATTCCCCCCCACAGGTGTTATGAAGGCGGGGAAATGTTGACTGACTGTGTTTCAGGCTGTAAACATGTTTGTTTGTGCTGTGAACCTTTAACATGGAAGTCTATGGAGCCTGACTCACTGCTGCCCCTGCTGGACATCACAGGTTCAGTCTAACAGCAGCTGAGGCTGTGACACTAAAGACACACAAACCTGAAGCTGCTCTACTTCCCGACACACACACAGTTTTTGCAGAGGTGATAAACTTCAGTCATAAAACTGGAGCTTCAGTTAAACAGGAACCTGGTTTCTCATCTCTGCTGATGGTCCAGGCGTCTAGTTTGACCTGCAGGACATTTTTCGGTCGCTCCCGGTCACCACGGCAACCAGCAGCCTGTAAAAACAATCGTTTCTTTTCATCGACCCGAAAAAATACAAGAAAAGAACAAGATGGAGGGGGTGTTTGTGAGGTGTGGGAACCTGCTGACGAGTGTGTGTGGGTGTGTGTGGATGGACAGATGAATGGACAGAAGTGTAATTAAATCGTCATCCTTCAGCTCCGGCTGAAAGTCTGTCTTCTCTTCCGTCTCTCTGAGTGACGTGCCGTCAGGATCCCAATGCGCCGGGCCCCCGAGCCAGCTGGACTCGAGCCAGGAGGCCATGGGCCCCGGGCAGTGGGCCAGAAACACTGAGGCGTGATGGGATACCCAGCAGGTGTTACCTGAGAGGCTGTGAGGGTGTTAGTGTTTCCTCAGGTTTGTTTAACAAGTATGAAAACAACAGTTTCTGCTATGTGGGGTGGAGATCTCCATAGTTATTATACTCACAGTGATGTAATAAAACCTGTTTAATGTGAGACGATGAGCCCTCGGGTGCACCTGAACAGGAAGCCCACCTGCTGGCACCTGGCTCATTTTCTGTACTCGTTGGGCATTTGGTTGAACTTCCTTCAGGAAGCCTGCAGTCACTCCAGCAGAGTTTAGCATCGTTAGCATTGATGCATCTGACGTCACGCTAAATAAAACCCAGTAAAAATAATTCAAAGTGCTTTTAAAGGAGAACTGAGATGGATAACACTTACACGTCCTCCAGCACTGCAGGTGCTCCTTCAGCTCAGAGCAAGGCAGCGAAGGTGGTGCAAGGAAAGGAAGCAGAAGTGAGGTTGCAGAGCTGGAATTACAGAGACAACCTCATAAACCAGCGCTTCCCGGTGTTTTCATCAGCAATGTCAGATCCCTCTTCAACAACGAACTAAGGCTCCAGGTTGTGACAGGTTGCACCATTAGGGATAGCTGTGTACTTATGATCACAGAGTCCTGACTTCATCCATTCATCCTGAATTCAGCCATCAAGCTAACAGACTTAACAACATGGTGCTAAATCAGGACATGGTTAGAGAAGAGTAGGTGGGGTGTAGATCAACAATAACTGCTGTACTGACACAGTGACTGTGGACAGCCATTGCTCCCCTGACGTGGAGTAAATGAATTGCAGACCCTTTTACCTACCAAGGGAGTACACTGTTGTTTACCTTCCACCAACTGCTAATGCTAACTATGCTAACCTTCGCTGACACCTTCGCTGACAATGACTGGGACTCAATTCCCCCTGAGATCCGGAGGGACACGGTCTCTAATTCCACCATACCACCGCTGAAGTGGCGTAGGCGACGGAGGCACAGGAAACAGAAGAGAGCGGGGCTGAGGGCTAGGCTACGTGCTAACCCACACAGACCGGCTATTCCGAGTCTCTTCCTCACCAACTCACGGTCACTAAATAACAAGATGGATGAGCTACGACTGCGGATCACCTTACACTGTTTGGATTATTGTGATCATTGAGCTAGCGGGCCACGCTACATTCAGAGCGGACAGGAACAAAGAGTCCGTCTGCTAGTGTTTGTGAACAATAACTGGTGCACCAACGACACAGTTAAAGTCGTCCACTGCTACCGGACACAGAGTACATGATGGTTCAGTGTAGACCCTTCTACTTGCAGAGAGAGCTCACAGCGATCACAATAATAGCAGTTTATTAATGACAAGCTAATGCTAAGTCAGCCATGGAGCTACTCCAGCGCTCCATTAATAAACAGCTAACAATGCAGCCGGACTGCGCTGTGATCGTGGCAGGAGATTTCAACCACGCAAACCTGAAATCTGTCCCGCCTGGATTCTTTTAACTCTGACCATCTCTGTGTCCCTGATCCCTGCTTATAGACCTCTAATTCAAGACAAAACCATCTGAAAAAACGAGTGTGGACCGTGGAAGCCACCACGGCCCTACGGGACTGTTTTGATAACACGTTTTGGAGTGTATTTGCAGAAGGATCAGACTTGGAGGGCCACACATCTGCCGTACTCATACATCAACTTCTGTAGTGAGAGTCTAACAACAACAAAGACTGTTACAGTGTTCCCGAAACAGAAGCCATGGCTCAACAGGGAGGTGAGAGCCCTACTGAGAGCACGTGACAGCGCCTTCAGATCAGGAGACCAACAAGTCTACAAAGAGGCACGCCAACCTCTACACTGATGGAGGAGGTAGAAAGCTTTAAGTTCCTCGGAGTCCACATCTCGGCCGATCTTACCTGGTCCACAAACATCTCCCACCAGGCAGGGAAAGCACAACAAAGGCTGTACTTCCTCAGGAAACTACGTCAGGCCCAGTTACCCCAGAGACTGCTAATTAACCACAACCGCTCCACCATCGAGAGATTTCTGACCTCCTGCTGCACCGTGGAGGACAAGAGGAAACTGCAGCGGGTGGTGAGGGCACCTCACTGACCCCCTCAGAGACATTTATACTGGCAGACTTCAGCAGGAAGCAGCATCATCATCAAGGACCCCTCACACCCTGGACACGCCCCCCCCCCCCCCCCCCCCCTTCCCTCTGGTAAACGTTACAGGTCCATCAGGTCAAAAACAAACAGACTCAACAGAAGTTTTTACCCACAGGCTGTCCAACATGCCCTACCTCCACCCTGATTGGAGGATAACTGCACTGCCAACACCCGTGGACATTACACCTTATTTATAAACCGTATTTTTATTTATACTATAATGCCACCAACAGTCCTACCTCCTAAACTGTATTTATTATAACTGTATTCATTCTAGTAGCACCCCCCCCCCCCCCCCCCCCCCCCAATGCAGTTTTATTATTGCGGGGACTTCAATCATGTGGATCGGAGATAGCGCTCCAGAAGGTGTAAATGGCACTACCAGAAGATTCAACACGTTGGACAAGCTGTACTCTAACATCAGACTGGGCTACAGAGCTGAGCAGCTCCCACGGCTGACCCAGTATGTTACAGGATGTCAGGGCTCCAGATTTTGTCAAAGATCTTGATGGCAGCAGACTCTAGAGAGTGAACACAGCTCTGGTTCAGTTGGACCTCAGCTTACCTTAGATCACAGCATCATGATAAACAGGCTCAACGACCTGTTTGGGATTACTGCTGTTCATTTTTTCTATATATTTTTATTGAAATGTTCTGTTGTACAATACAAACAAATATTTGAACAACCTCACATTCACACACCCATCCATACATCAAACCTGCCTACATCATATTCAAATGTAGAATGAGCATAGTTCTCACAGTAATACAAAAATACAAGGAATTACGGATAAGGATAAACAAGATTTTCCCCTCCTTCCCTTCTTCTTTTCTTTCTTTCTCATAAACACCCTTCACCTCCACTCCCTAAAATATCCATATATGGCTTCCACATATTCACAAAGTCCCAGTTTTTGCAATATATGTTAGTCTTTCCAGGCCTAGAGTCTGCAATTTCCTTCCTCCAGAGTCCCATGGAGGAGCATCAATACTCCTCTTAGTGCAATGGCTCTTCTGGCTTGAAGTAGTCCATAGTCCAGTAATTTAGTTTGTTTTTCCAGTTGCTTAAATTCCCTTGGGTATATTCCAAGTACAGAGTTTACCATTTAAAGGAATCTTTACCTTAAACACTTCAGACATTTGATGACATCTTTCCAAAATTCCTGGATTTTAGGACATCACCTGTATGCTGACGACCAGTGTTGGTCAAGTTACTTGAAAAAAGTAATCAGTAACTAATTACTGATTACTTCCCCCCAAAAGTAATCCTGTTACTTTACTGATTACTTATTTTTGAAAGTAATTAGTTACTTAGTTACTTTTTAAAAACATGATTTACACCCTCAATAGGTAATGAAGCGATAGATCAGGGTCCCCAATCCCAGGCCTCGAGGGCCGGTGTCCCTGCAGGTTTTAGATCTCACTCTGGGTCAACACACCTGAATCACATGATTAGTTCATTACCAGGCCTCTGGAGAACTTCAGGACATGTTGAGGAGGTCAATTAGCCGTTTAAATCAGCTGTGAGGGATCAAGGACACATCTAAAACCTGCAGGGACACCGGCCGTCGTGGACTGGGATTAGGGACCCCTACGATAGATCTTCAATTGCTTCAATCCCAATTCTACTTTTTCTGCATAATCATCATACAAAATGTAATCAAATGGAAAAGTCTCTTTTTAAAACTTGTTTTATTAGTTTTAATCTTTTAACTTTATGCATCAAGCAAACATTTAATTATCTGCAACATTCTCTGACTGGAAGAAATTAGTTTAACATTTAAACCTATTTTCTGCACATTCCAGCACATAAAATAAAATATTTTTTTTGTGTTTACACTCAGTCTTTCAAATAGATGCAAGTAAAACACAGCAGAAAATAAATAAAGTCAAAGACTAGCGGTCCTGTTGCTCTATTTTCACCTGTAAAGCAGGAGTGGGGTAGGCGGAGGGTTACCCTGGTGCAGGTGTGCAGCGGTCAGTGGAAGAATCCGCGAGTTTCTCTGTGAGTTTCCCATTACGTCGTAGCTACTCGGTGCTTGTTTGGAAGTTTAGGGGTTTTTTCGCTGTAAAAAGAAGTTTTCTTCCCACGCACAACGGACACTAATGTTTTTGTCACTTTTTATGAATCAAACTCAAAGTAAGGTCAGTACTTCCACGCTTTAAACGCTGCACGCTCATACTCTCTCTGCACTCGATATATGATCCATTGTTGATCTGCACACAGCTGTTGTCACGAACGTCGCACTCGCTTACGTCACTGTCATGAGACATTCTCGCAAAAAAATCACGGTTTTAGTAACGCAGTAACGCAGCGTTCCTACGGAAAGTAACGGTAATCTAATTACCTTTTTGAAATAGTAATCCCTTACTTTACTCATTACTTGAAAAAAGTAATCGGATTACAGTAATGCGTTACTGTCTTGTCTGAAGAAGCTTCTTCAGTTCTGAGGTCAGGGGGTCCTTTTGTCCCTCTGTGGGGGGAAACTCCCACTGGGTTTATATCTGGGACTCTCCACCATTTGACCTTAGAACTGAAGAAGCTTCTCGGATGAAGGTGAAACGTCTTCAAGTAACTTAAAGAAGTCCAGACGCTTTTCTTTGCAAGCTCCTTTGACCATGTTGTTGCAGTATATTAATGACTAACCTCGTATTGTGGATGGATTATCTCAGTTGTTCTCCTGTCTCCTTGTCTCTCCACTATACAACCACTGTACATCACTGGGGATCGTGTGGAGAGGGTGCTGGATGTCTGTTTCCTGTGAGTCCTCAGGAAAAACAACATCTCCCAGAAACTGCTGGTGTCCTTCTACTGATGCATCCTGTGATGCTGTGTGTGTGTGTAGCTCTGCAGCTGCACAACAGCACAGACGGAAACTCTCCACAGAATCATTCAGGCTGTCCAGGAGACCATCGGCTCTCCTCTGCCCTCTCTGAAGAGCTCCAGAGCTCCTGCTGCCTTAGAAGAGCCAAGAACATTTTATTAGACTCCTCACACCCCAGTCGCAATTTGTTCCAACCATCTGACGTGACACAGGAGGCCCGAAGCAAAGACGAACAGACTTTAAAATAGTTTCTATCATCAAACAACAAGTGGTTTTATTGTTATGCCAAACCATGTGCAGTGGTACAGTACACCGTGAAGTGAGACAACGAGACCATGATGCTACATATAACAGACAACATGGCCGGGGGGGAAGAGGCAGCCTGGCAGTGAGGGTCTGGATGCTCAGGTACCTTTCCAGAAGGCAGCATGGTGAAGAGTGTGTGGGGTCCTCCACGATGCTGGAGGCTTTGCCCATGCAGCAGGTGTGACAGGTGTGTGATGGAGGGAAGAGACGCTCCAATGATCCTCTCAGCTGCTCTCACTAACAGCTGTAGGGTACTGTGATCCGATACGGTGCAGTTACCATCCAGACAGCTCTCGATAGCCTCTCTGTAGACGGTGGTGAGAATAGATGGAGGGAGATGGACTTTCCAGCTTCCTCAGGAAGCAGAGACGCTGCTTAGTTATGGAGCTGGTGTTGAGGCACCAGGTGGACACCGAGGAATCTGGAGGCCTGACGACCTCGAGGATCCACGATGTTCAGTGGGCAGTGATCTCTCCGTGCTCTGAAGTCAACAACCATCTTTGTTTCGTCCACTTTGATAAACACATGGAGGCGACCACATTTCCATACTGTTCAGGATTCTGTTATCCTGTGTGTATACACACACACACACACACAGGACCTCGTTCACCCTTGTAATGCAGGATCGTTTATGCCGCTCAGGTGCGTCCACCTCGTTCTGCCCCCGTCACAGGTGATGGTGTCACATTAGAGGTGCAATGATGTGAATGACTGTTGGCAAAAGCAAAGCACTTGATCTTATTATATTTCATGTATTTATTTCATGTATTTATAGTGACAATAAAGACCGGTTGGATGGCGCTGAGTGTGATGTCAGCACAGCAGTACCTGCTGCAGAACCGTTTCCCGGCCAGAGAGCACGGTGTGTTTGCAGCTCTACGAGAAATGTGGAAAATACGAGTCCTGCAGACTAACGTCAGATGAGAAAGAGTGATGATGACACATTCAGGGACCAAAGCGTAATCACGGCTCTTCTCTCAGTTTGACCTTCACTTTCCTCCGGAGATCACTGACTTTCTAACAAACTGCGTCTCGGATGAGTTTTGGTTTCAGGTTTCTGTCGACGTATCGATCGACTCTCACCCTGCCAGCACAGAGCGAGTCGGTGTGAGGTCACAGCAGTGCTGTAGTGCATGATGGGAATCTGCCAGGCCGCTCAGCTGCCAACATTCAAACCTCATTCAGCTCACAATGCAGCGTTAATGAGCTGCTTAACATGCACCATATGATGAGCTCCTCTAAAGATGCCTCTGCAGGCACTTTGTCAGAGTGAAGGTGACCGCGAGCTGGACAGAGACGCCAAGTGTGGGCGGAGAGATAAACAAGACAACAATGCAAGCCGGGGAGGGGGGGGGCATTGAGGGGGCTGCAAGGAGTAATTAATTCACCCCTCCCAGATTAATTTAGGCAATAAGACATCCAGAATTAATCCATCAGCAGGGCTTTGTCTTTCTGTTGTTTCAGCCGCATTAATCAATACTTTAATATTAATGACTGTGGGTGTGAAAAAGGTCACAACCACAGTCAGAGTCTCAACAGGAAACGTGATGTTTCCGTCGCTGCTGTGTGAATAAGTTTAACTGTGGATGCTCCTCAACCCCAAACTGAAAGCATGTAAGGCCGATCAAAAGATGAAGCACATCAATAAAGACGATCAGCATCAGAGGACCGATGACGGAGCCTTGGGGGACTCCACACGTCGTTGAGTTTGATCTCTTCTGAATCTCCCACATCTGTTTTTTCTCCTAATTATTTCTGTAAAGTCATAAACGGATAGAAACCTGCAGCGAGTTCGATCTGTCCAATCACAGGACCTGTGTGTGTGTGTGTGTGTGTGTAGTGCAGTATTTGTAAGGAGTTGTTGATGTGTGTATTTGTAGGTCCACAGGTCTGTTTTGTTAGTATTTCTCAGTTTGCAAACGAGTTTTGGTTTTTGCTGTTTTCTCCCTCACAGGAAGCTGTTAGTGTTTGGACAGATGTTCACCTCAGGGTGGCCCAACCTGCAGCCCTCGAGGCCCCAGAGGGAAACACCGGAGCGGGTCTGGGTTTGTTTATCCGCTGAGTGAGCTCGGGGCTGAAACAGAACTGTGGTTCCGGTGGGAAAGGGTTAAACTGGTCTCCTTACCTGACCCCGCCCCTCCGGACCAGCCCCGCTGCAGCAGCGAGCGGACACTCCGGGAACTTCACTCAGTTTGTTCCCCAGCGGAGCGCGTTCCTCCCACGGGTCCCGGACCACGCTGAGCACGCGCACGGAGCGGGTCGGGTCTCCGGGGTTCGGATCTTTCCCGCTTTTTGATTTTCTGCCTGAAGTGGACTTTCAGCTCCGCGGAGCGTGCGTGCGTAAATCTGCGCGCCTGGAAACTCCGTGGGATGACGCACGCGCTCACCGATTGTTTGACTGATTGATTGACGGGCACGCGGTCCGAGACTCGCCATGGACCCCGTTCAGCTGATGATGATGATGGTGATGGTGATGATGAAGGTCAGTGTCGGGACCGACAAACTGGGAGAGAACAAAGAGCGCGCAGCGAGCCCGAGGTCAGATCGTAACCCTCCTCCTCCTCACCCCGGAGCGGCGCTTATTCGCTCAGACTTAGAAATGATGAAGTTTCTGAGTTCAGATGATTTTGCGCTTTTCTTTCTCTCTAAACTGAATCTGAGCGTTTTTTACTCACACATCAAACTAAAAAGAACACGTGATTGGAGTCACGTGATTGGCTCTCAGCTGAGGGACCCTGAAGGTCAGACAGCAACTGACTCCAACACCAGTTTGCAGCTTTCGTGAGAGTGGGTGTGGAGCTGGTTTCTGGGTCTGAGAAGTCACTGAAGTAAATCTGTGAAACGGTTTTACAAGATTTCTTCTGTTTAAAGTCAGGAAACTGAAACGTGATGAGAGTGTGTCTGCGCTGTAATCTTTTTATGCGCTGCGTCTCTTTGTGATGTCGTCTGTTTTCCACAAAGCTCTGAAGACGTCTGCAGACGTTTCGTGGTCTCTCTGGTTCTTTGTGCTCATTAAAACTTTGGGATGATTCTTTAAACATCTGAAGTTGACTTTGCTGAGATGATTTTCCATGAAACAGCTGACTGCTTTGGTTTTGAAGATTTAGAGCCTTTAAAAGCTGCAGAGCATAGAGGTGACCTCACACAGTCCTGCACTGCTGATTCAAATGTTTACTGCTTCGTGTCTCAGACTCAGAAACGTTCACGCTGTCTGAAATCTGATCAAAGTCTGACGATTCCTGTGAAACGGACACCCGGCAGGTCTCAGGTTTGTTTCCTCAGTCACACTCAGGGGTGTTAGCGTCACCTGCAGTCTGCTGTCAGTCTGAACTCACCGTCGTTATCACAGTTTTGGTTCCTTCAGTCGATGCAGATCAGAAACAGATCAAATATTCAATTTTTGGTGTTCGGTGTCACAAACGTGAGGCTGGTGATGTTATCTGTGAGCTGATCTGTCAGTGTCAGCACTGATAACAGCAGAAACACCCTTCAGCCAGGCTTGGAGTGTTGGTGTTGCACAGTCTGTCCACCAGATGGCGCTCTGCATAAACGGGTGAATGAACAGCGCCAAAGCAGAAGCTGCAGGTGGTGTCCACATAGCAAGGGGCGGTGGGTGGAGCCTGTGGGGTCGTTCCTGTCTGAGCGCTCAGACGTGTGAGCAGACTTTCTAACGAGTGAGACGTGGAGGCAACGGAGGTTCAGCCGAGTTCACATGTGGCTGACAGAAACGTGGGAGGGGGGGGGGGGGGATCAAAGCACATCAAAGCCACACATGAAAGAGACAAAGAAGGAAGTGTTTCACATCTGTATGGAATCACCCTACTGCCACATCTGTGCACATCTGTGCACATCTGTGCACAGAGTCTTCCAGAGTCTCCTGTTTCATTAGAGAGCTGCAGGATTTCTGTTTGTATCATTCACGGCTGCTGAGAATTAAGCTTTTATTTTGAAATAGTCACAGGAAATCACAGAGGTCAGGACTTCCTGTTATTGCTGGGCCAAAACGCTGCAGCTGCATCAGCTCCTGACTTTGGTAAAACCAGTCATTCATGTGACCTATGACCTCCTGAAACCACAGGTGGAGTCAAATCATCAATAACAGAAAACCTGCAGACGGAGCTCGCCGTGCTCGATAAAACCAGCACGAGTCATGAGCTGGTCCGCACAGACA
Organism: Neolamprologus brichardi; assembly: GCF_056152115.1. Classification (NCBI taxonomy): domain Eukaryota; kingdom Metazoa; phylum Chordata; class Actinopteri; order Cichliformes; family Cichlidae; genus Neolamprologus; species Neolamprologus brichardi. Next base: position 41,945,757 of record NC_142117.1, on the reverse strand, counting down.
CCAGTACCATACAAAATCCTCCAGTTTGCCGCATTGAACCTGGAGCTCAGCCTTGTGGACGCTCTGTTAGTACGGTGACCTCACAGCAGATGATGTCATTACAAAGGCCCCAACAGCACAAACACGGTCCAGACGTCGCGTATCCACGGAGACCAGACAGTTTGTGTATCAGGCTGTAAACGTGTTTACTTCTGCTGTAAAGTTTGAAAGTCTATGGGGATGGACTCACTGCTGCCTCTGCTGGACGCCAGAGGCACTGCAACTGATTTTAAGGAAGCTGATTGGTTATTAACTCTGCATGTTTGCTGCGTTTCAGATGTCTGACAGCAGCAGATCAATGGAGGCGTTCGGGGACCGAGCAGCAAGAAGCAAACGCTATGCCATCAACCCTCTAGGACACAAGTGGACTCACCATAACATCACGTACAGGTAGAGAAACACCTGCACCTTAGTAACATCCTGTAATTCATCCAGTGAAGCTCTGAGGTCATCACGTGTGCTTTTACAAGGTCAGGATGTTTCTCTAATCGTCCTCTAAGATCATGTGTAAGTCAATGATTTACTGTCTTCATCGTCTAATTCTGCGTCTTTCAGCGTTTATCGGTTGGAGCTCTGCACCTCTGCCACAGCTGGTATTAAAGCACATTCTGTGTAGAATATTTAATTATGAAGGTAAACATTTGGAGCCTGAAGTTCAAGCTAATACTGAGGCTGTCATACCTACAATGATCCAGGATGTCAGCAGGAGCCTGAACAAAGAAAGTGACTGAGCCTCGTGCTCGGCCTAAAATAAAGAGCAGAATATAAACCACAAGGCAGAGAATAATCTCTGGTGTCCGAGAGTCTAACCAATAAACAGCGCAGAAACCAACCCTTCCTCCTCCTCCTCCTCATCGCAGGCAGTTATTTGGGTGGTTATTTTCATGCTGGCTCCTTCCGTGCAGGTAAAGGTGGAGCCGGGTGGCTGAAACAACATTTTGTCCTTTCTTTGACAACCAGTTTTTTTTGTTAACGACTGAAAAACGTTCATCGATGACGATGAAGAAAGCGAATGGCGCAGCATCGTGATTGGCTCGTTTGTTTCCTGATTCCATGCTGATGAGTACCTACCTCACTGATTGCCCTCCCATTGTATTTCTATACCAATCACACAACTGAAATCAGAGGAGGCGGAGCATCATTCTCTGAGGACCAATCAGAGTCCAGTTATCTGTCTGTCTCTTCCATCTCAGGATCATCAAGTTCCCCAACACCCTGAATGTGGAGGACACCAGGAAGGCCATCGGCATCGCCTTCACAAAGTGGAGCGACGTGTCTCCGCTGACCTTCACCGAGGTTACTGACGGCAACGCCACCGCTGACATCACCATCGGTAGGACTGAACGCTTAACTTGCCGTCGACCCGCAGGGTCAGGTTAACACGCACATTTGAAAAGGGCCAACTTCTGCTTAAGAGCCCTAACCCTGGCACTAAACAGGTCACAGCTACTTTATTTTAACACAAGATTCGTCCATATCATTAAAAACTGCCTCGTAATTGTAACTGCCTGTGTTCAAAGTGATTCAAACCTTAGAAAAACCAACCAAAGCATCAACAGGAGGTGGAGAGACAGCATCGACGTTGTGTTGAACAGCTATCAGCTGATATTAATATGGAGACAGGCTGTTGTTTCATGTTATACCAGTTTGTGCCACAAGATGGCGTAGTGAGTCAGCCGAATCTTTACTAGTGGGCTGGACAAGTTGACGGTTCTGGACGAAGCGGCGGTAAGAGTAAAACTCTGCCCCCTGCTGGTGAAGGCTGCAGCTACATGCTGCTGGTGGTAATTAAAGAAGTGCGTTGCAGGTCGTCGAACACGTCTCAGGATGAGGAGCTCTGCTTTCGTCCTCTGAGATGTTCCCTATTTCCAGGTTTCTACACCTTCAACCACACGGACTGCTGGTGGTCTCCTCTCCACCCGTGTTTCGATGGGCTGAACGGCGAGCTGGCGCACGCCTTCCTGCCACCACGGGGAGAAATTCACTTTGACAACCACGAGTTCTGGATCCTCGGGAAGTCCCGCTTCAGCTGGAAACAAGGTTGGAGCACGTAGGATGGTTCTGTGTGTTTAGTGTCCTAGAAGGCCACCGTACTCTGAGAGAAACAGCACAAATGTAGTTTTAGGGGTTCCTCACTTTTTGAAAGTCGGAAGTTTAAGGTTCTGAAGGGAAGCTTCAGCTCAAGAGTTTGTACGTTTTTCTTTTTCTGTCTGAATTTGTGTCTCTAATGGGAGAAAAACACTGGAGTTTATAACGTGTGTGTTATAAACAGCAGATTATAAACATCGTGACAGGATTTATTCCTCAATGCTTAAACGATCAGAATCTAAACTCCTGAACATGAAACAGGAAGAGCACAGCAGAAACCTCAGAGATCTTTGTGATCAGCGTCTGGAAGCCTGCTGAGGGGCAGCAGTCAGGCTGCGAGTGTGGTGGGCGTGGTCTGTTTGTAGGAGGCTGCAGCAGGAGTGACGCTCCTCTGAGAACACGCCATCCTGCACCTGGCGCTCTGAGGATGATGATGATTGGATGTAAAAATCTCCTCCTGCAGGAGTCTGGCTAAACGACCTGGTCCAGGTGGCGGCACACGAGATCGGCCACGCTCTGGGTTTGTGGCACTCCAGAGACCCTCAGGCTCTGATGCATCCCAACGCCACCTACACCGGACAGAGGAACATCGCCCAGGACGACGTGTGGGGCATCCAGAGACTCTACGGTAAACCCCAGCGCCGCCGGCAACGAGCTCTTCCTGCTTCAGTCAGGTTTGCAGCTGTTCGCTGCAAAGCTGGGAAACAGCACATTTATGCATTTGAGATATTTAAGGTGGACTGAGGGGAAACTGCTCTGACAATCAGAAATAAACATGATGCAGGCGGAAACACGCCGCTGCATCATGTGACGTGTGTTTGTTGTGTCTGCCGCTCTGCAGGTTGTCTGGATAAGAAGCGCGTCTGCGACCCGTGGGCTCGGCTCGGCTTCTGCGAGCGAAGGAAGACGTTCATGAAGAAGAACTGTCCTCAGCGCTGTGATTTCTGCTATGGTGAGCCCCTCTGACCTCTGACCTCACAGAAGCCCGCGTGACGCTCATTGCCCGTCTCCATCCTCTTCCCACTGCAGAGCCTCTGGAGGTGGTCACTACGGCAACACCGCCGGCAGCCAACACGAAGATCAAGATGGTTCCTCGGGGAAAGGTGGTGGGTTTCCGCTGTGGGACCAAGAGCACCCGCTCCCCCCCCAAAATCAGGTCAGCTCATCACTGATGACGTCATCATTGTTGTGGGTGATTTTAACGTCCATGTAGATGCTGAGAATGACTCAACTGGCTTCTCTGTAAAAGACCCCACCCACCACTTTAATCACACTCTAGATCTGGGGTGTCGAACTCCAGGCCTCGAGGGCCGGTGTCCTGCAGGTTTTAGATCTCACCTTGGGTCAACACACCTGAATCAAGTGATCAGTTCATTACCAGCCTCTGGAGAACTTAAAGACATGTTGAGGAGTTAATTTAGCCATTAAATCAGCTGTGTTGGATCAAGGACACATCTGAAACCTGCAGGACACCGGCCCTCAAGGCCTGGAGTTCGACACCTGTGCTCTAGATCTTGTGTTAACATCTGGCAAAGAAACTGAACATGAGTTTCCTGTCTGATCATTTCCTGATAACAATTACAATAATTGAGCCTTCAGTTTTCAGGCTCTTCTGTGGAACCAGTTTGGATTCAGGAGACAGACACTATCTCTACTGATCAGGGTTCAAACTTTCCTGTTTCATGTTGTGAAGCTAATGCTGAGGCGTCGCTGGTCATCGACACAGCTCGTCAAGGTTAAAATGTTTCTCGGAGAGTTTCAGGAGCCAGGACGAGTCCCAGTTAACGAGCGGGGCTTGTGGGTTAGGGTTAGCGGGGCTTGTGGTCATTTTCTGTACAGCTGTTTGGATGATTGTGGGCGGAGCTGAAAGCTTAAAGGTCTGTGCTGTCTGTGGTTTTCCTGCAGCTGGTACAAAGATGGAGAGCAGATCCTCTCATCCATTCCAGGGTACATCGTCATGAAGGACCGAGACTTGCGCATCGTCGCCAACGAGTTCAACGAAGGCGTTTACACCTGCCGCGTCCATCGCCGTGGCGACATCGTCTCTGCAAACTCCTGGGCTATCAGACTGAAGCCGGAGCAGGCGTCCAACAGCTGAAGACGACAGACAGGAAGTGACCTGACAGGAAGCATGGCGTCCTGACTTCAAGGGACTTTAAACATTGAAGAACAACGAACCATTGGCAGCTCTGTGATGTCACGGCGCCCCGTCCTCGTGACATCACAATGTGTAAAGTGGTGACTGAGCTGACTGGATGGCGTTTTGGTGATAAGCAGCCTGCTGCTCATCTACGTGAGAATATTTCTGTAGCCCGTAGGAACTGTGGCGTTTGACCCCGCCCACTTTAGTTGCAGCGGCTAATTACTTAGCAACGACAGTCATGTAATCCCTCTTTGCCCTTTGACCTTTGCTTAGACTTGTATCCTGTCAGACGCTGTTCCTCTGTCCTCCATCATGGGGAAGCTGTTTCACGTCTTTGTGCACTTCCTGTTTCCCCTGCCCGCCCGTCCTCACCGCCACGGTTTGAGTGCTGGACTGAAGTAGAGCAGCTTTGCATGATTCACAGTTCAGACTAATCCCGCCTCACAAGCAGCACGGCGGCGCTCTGAATGCGAGTGATGGACGCCATGACAGGTGGCGTCCTCGTTCTGCCCTTAATGTGACATTTGTTTGTTGTTTTGTTGACAAATTACAGAAATAAACAGAAACATTTTAGTAACTGTTCTCCTCGACGCAGCTCGTTCACAGAGGTCGAGGGTCGAGCCCCCTGGTGGCCGTTAGAGAGAACGCAGGTTTGAGACGCTCTCAGGTCGTCCATGCTCTCTTTGGGGGGAGGGAGGGGTAGGGAGGGGGGGGGGTGCTCCAAATATTCAGATGAAAACAGGTCAGACTTTAGAGAAATGGGTTAGATGATGAATGTGTGTGTGTCTGTGTGTGTGTGTGGGAGACACTGGTGTTTGTGGAAACAAAGGCCTGAGAACAAAGAGTGTCTGCAGGGTTAGCGTGGGTCGCTAACCCTGCAGACACAAACAAACCCACAAAATCATTTTAAAAATCTAAAACAGGCAAATAAAGTTTAACAATCTCATATTAAAATATTATAAAATAAATAACTACAGCTAATAAAACAAAATAAACATCTGAAATATTAATATTTTAAAAGTAAATGAAAGATTTGTTTTGTGATATTTTTGATTTTTACACAATTATTAATAATAAACAAACAAATCAGCAAGAGCTGCGAGAAACAAACAGGAAGTAAACTAAAAACAACAAATGACAGAATTACAACACATTTACTAAGTGATGCGAGTGCCTCCGTTTACGTGAAAAGACCATCGCTGAATGGAGGAGGGGCCTAAGAGTACATCTGTCGCCATCTTACATGCTGTGATTGCAGCCATTCCCCAACTCTGTGAATGGGACTCATGGTTATTGATCAGTGGTTATTGATCAGTGGTCATGAGAATTTGCATAATTATGATGAAGGTGACCTCCCAGCCCGTTGTTCCTTCAGTGCTGCTGGTTTCAGTCATAATATAAATGTCCTGTTTATAAGGTTGAAACCTGCAGTCAGCTGATGATGAAACGTTTCTCCCACTGAAACATCCAGATGAACAGAATCAACTTGTGTACATTTAGTGTAAAAAGATACAAAATAATATTTAAAATCTATGAAAAACAAGTGAAGACCAGCTCAGGACAGAAAATGTACATAACCAGTTTGACACACACACACACACACACACACACGCACGCACACACACACACAGACACACACACAGACGCGCACACACACACACACGCACACACACACACACACACGCACACACACACACACACAGACACACACACACACAGACACACACACACACACACACACACAGACACACACACACACACAGACACACACACACAGACACACACACACAGACACACACACACAGACACACACACACACACACAGACACACACAGACACACACACACAGACACACACACACACACAGACACACACACACACACACACACACACACACACACAGACACACACACACACACAGACACACACACACAGACACACACACACACACAGACACACACACACAGACACACACACACACACACACACACACACACAGACACACACACACACACACAGACACACACACACACACAGACACACACACACACAGACACACAGACACACACACACACACACACACACACAGACACACACACACACACACACACACACACACACACACACACACACACAGACACACACACACACACACACAGTCTTCACAGTCTTATGTGTGTATTCATGTTGTTGTTGTTTCTGTTGTATTTAATAAATGGAAACATTTTCATGTAATTATGTAAAAATATGTTTGAAATGTTCAAAAGTCCAGACTGCAGATTATTGATTGATCAGCTGTTTGTTTATGCTGATCAATGAGGCAAAACACATGGTTCACACTCACACAGCACCACCTGGTGGGCCAACAGGGACACTGCAGCAGCTCCCTGCTGCCGGCTGCATCCTCCTGAGGACGATCACAGCGACGCAACGAAGGCTGTCGTAGACTCCTCCAAATGAGTCCTCCTGTTCTCCAGAGATGAAGGATGGGTCCGGCGTGTCCCTCGTGGCCCACGTTCCCAGCATTCATAGTGTTTTAACAATAGTGGCAGCTGCTTAGTTTTAATATTACTCTTATTTCTCTTTCTGGGTCACAAAATAAACTTTTAAGATATTTTCAGGCGAGAATGTTTCTGTGTAAACTTCAAATACCTGCTCGATTCATCAAGACGTCACATATTTGCAAAAGGTTAAACATGATACATAAGTCACCTAAAAATGTTATTTTCATCCGTTTCCCTCTGCGTATCCGGGCCGTGGGGGCAGCAGCCCAAGCAGAGAAGCGCAGAGGGAGGTCTGTTCGTGAGTAAATCGGCTGAGATCAAAGTTATTAGATTACATAAAACTTTATTAATCCATCGGGCGCCGTGGCGTCCTGGCCTGTTTGGCGCCCTGGGCGTACGCTCCCTCTGGCGCTCTATTTGGAAGCAGCATGTCTCCTCCCCCTTCACCGGGTTGTGTGTGAGAATCATCAAACTGTAAATTAAGAATTTTAAATTGTTATTGATCCCTTTACTCCTGGTCCTACAGTGACCGTTACCCTAACCCTGCAGCGCCCCCTGGAGGACGAACCAACTTAGCCAAAGCTGCTCAGACCTGATTGGTCACAGTAAGAGGTCAGAGGTCAGCACAGGCCTTGATCCAGGAAGCAGCTTCAACACTGATCAGCTGATCAGTCAGTTCATGACATCATCGCAGACTTCAGAGGAACAGCTGACGGTGAATCCTAACAGAAATCTGTGACATCACTCAGCGACTCTCCACCTGTGAGGTTAAATGTAATCTGATTACACTGTAAACACGCTCGCTTCAGTCTGAAAATAATTTCATCATCTTTGCGACTGTGACACCGTCACACCCACCAGTGACCGCCGACTGATCGCTGTGATGTAATCACTGGGGCACAGTGAGTGTAATCAGATTACACTCACAGATACAGAGGTCTGCCTCTGACGGAGTCGCCGTCTCAGGCCTGATGACTGATCGCGCCGACAGCGAGGAAAGGCGGGGCTTAGACACGACACACACACGGCGCTCCGTATTCAAAGTGAACTTTATTGAGTGATCGGGAATGTTCAGGTGCAGCTGCACACGGTGCAGGCTCACCTGCGAGCTCCTCACTACCTTCTGATTCAAAAGACCTTCATGTCCAGACGCCACCATCGCTTTGGTCTGCAGCTGGCCCCGCAGGGGGCGGAGCCAAAGCTCAGGTAAACACAGAAAGGCACAGAGTGAAACATGAACACTGTGAGAAGGACAGCGGGTGGCGACAGGTTAAATCAACAGATAACAGGCTGGTGTCAGGGGGCGGGGCTTGTTTGAGAGGGGGGCAGGGGGTTGGTCTGCTCAGGCGACGGCGGTCAGAGTTCAGGAATGTTTTGGTCGGGTTGGCGCGGCAACACGGTGTTCTGATGGTGCTGGCGTCCGCCGCGCCTCCGTGGCCCCGCCCCCGTCGATGACGTCACTCTACATGCCCATCCTGATGCTCTGGATGATCTGGAAGATGGCTGTGGGACAGACGACAGCGTCACTGATGATTTCATTCACACCACTCGAGTGTAAAATGACTTCACTTCAATGTAATTCTTCATTTTGATATTTACAGGATTTGTTTACATTTTATTGCATTTTTAACTCAACTTATTTTTAGTACTTATTTTGTCTTCCCCTTTAGGGCTAAATTTTAGCCCTAAAGTTAAAATATTCACTTTATTTAAATATTTATGACATTTTCAGCACTTTTTAAAGCATTTTTCCACCTTTGATTTTATATTATTTTAAATATATATTTTAAAAATAGTTTCCATTAAAGATAACCTGACACGACCTCTGTGATCACGTCTGAGCGTGCTCAGATCACCCTGATCAAACACGCCTGAAGCACCAGGTGCTCGTCATCAATTAAAGGTCACAGCAGCACGGCGTGCCATGACATCACAGGGACAGGCCCCGCCCATTTCCAGCTCTTTAGTCAACAGTTATTTAAAGCTTTCATAAACCAGAAAATCAAAGACACATTTATAACAATGAACGAGCGTCAGCGTGAAGCAGACGGAGGAGGACTCACCTGATCCACAGACGACGAAGATGAAGAGGGCGAGCAGCCACGGCCCCACGCCTTTGTCATCAGTGAGGCTCCTCTGAAACACACACATGTATTGATCAGCCCATCACGCTCATCCCGATCTGTGTTTATTGTTGATCGGGTGGAGCAGCAGTTATCACGTCGCCTCGCTGCAGGAAGGTTTTAGACTCTGATTGTGACTAAAACCCGACCTGAGACCTGTCCAGGTGTACCCCACCTCTCTCCCAGGTGTACCCCACCTCTCTCCCAGGTGTACCCCACCTCTCTCCCAGGTGTACCCCACCTTTCTCCCAGGCGTACCCCACCTTTCTCCCAGGCCTGCTGGGCCCAGCTCCAAGTGCGCTGCCTTCACGGACAGCCCGTTTCTCTGGAATTCTCAGACTTCTGGGTCACATTAGCTCTACACTCGATCACCTGTGATCAATACCTGCGCTTTACTCTCCTGGAGAGACGCTTTTAAATCGGCCCACCTTTAAAACAATCATCTTTGACCTTTGACCTTTCCTGTTTTGAAACCCATCTGTTGCAGCCTGTCTGTAGGGGAGCTGAAGTGCTCCTGAAGTCGGCCTGACTGGACCTGACGACGGATCCTCACGCGATCGACCGGTTTCTGATCCTTTATCGATCAGTTTCGGCTCGCGCTCTTCGCCCTGACGATGACGTTTTACTCACCGTGGTCTTGGCCACGTTTCCTCTCTGCGTGATGTTCTTGCTGTGTTTCTCGTTCGCCATGCGGATCCTCTGTTTGGCCACCATCTCGTCGTCGCTGTTGTTTGTTTGTTTGTTTGTTTGTTTGTCGTCGTTTCGTCCTCGCGCTCGTCGCTCCGCTGTTTCACGCACTGGGACCGACTCTTGTTTGTCGACGTACTCAAAAACCTGATGCCCCGCCCCCTTTCGTGCTGGTCACGCCCACACTCCATGGAAAGCGCCTTACTGCGCAAACATGATTTCCTGCAGGCCCTTTCAAAATTAAAGCCAGCTGTAGTCGCCGTTCAAGAGGACGTGGTTGATGATGGTGCTGTTAGAGACGCGTCTACCCCCCTCACCACCTGCCATTTCAGTGTTACTGTTTAAACTGTTGTTTTTATAAAGCTGATTTAAATAAAACCTTTCGACTGAGGTCCTTCATTTTTCCTACCCTTCCTTCCAGATGCCTTTTATTTTGAAAGCAAAAGCGGAATCCCTTTTAGTCAGTTTCCGACATTTTTGATGCAACTTTGACCTCAAATCAGAAAGAAATGATATTTAATGATAATTGTTGAACGTGGCTGATCTTATAAGCTCGCGATTATCAGAGAATCGTTAATTAAATGTTAATAAATGATAAAGTAAGCGTCTTCTTTTCAGTGTTTAACGACGTGTCGCTGACTGTCTGCTGACGTGGCGCTGATAGACCCACCTCTCGGTGTCTGACGCATTTCCGGGGTGCTGTTTTCTTCTTCCGGCACAATAAACATGGCGCCCCCCGTCCCGTTGCTGGCAGGTGGGTACATTTTTGTTTATTTTGATTTATATAAAAATGTCTGTCTTTTTAAAACGCACGGACAACGACACAAAGTCACACACCCGCCACGACCAGCGTAAGCCTCCGCGTTAGGTAGAGCCAGCAGGCCGCCAAACCCGGTGAGGAATCGGATAAAATATTAATTTGTGCGAATATAACAAAGTCACGTGCGCTCGCAATGAAAGTGTTGTATGTTTTTAAATCGGTGGAGTCTTTGGGTGGATTCGGCTCTAATATAACGCCCGTGTGTGTTTCCGTTAATAAGACTGAGCTGGTTGAATTTTACCACGCGGTTTTCTGTTTCACGTCAGTGAGGTTTCGGGTACAAAGAGCTTAACAACAGCAGAGCAGCAGCTACGTCAGGGTCTGTGTTGGAGCCGATGTGCGAGGCGATGCTGTGCGCTTCAAACGCCGCGTTTGCTGTAAACTCACGCGACACTGTTTTGGTTTAATCGGGATTACGTTATATTAAGGGTTTTTTTTAAACGGAGCTCTTTCAGGGCCTCTTTTACTCTTCGGTTTATTCCCAACTGTGTTGATATCTGAGACCAATGTTCGCAGCCCCTTTGGTCAAATTGTAAAGCAGGTGTGTCCAACTCTAGGCCTCGAGGGCCGGTGTTGGCAGGTTTTAGATCTCACCCCGGGTCAGCACACCTGAGTCACATGATTGGTTCGTTACCAGCCTCTGGAGAACCTCAACACATGGCAGGGACGTCATTTAGCCATTTTAATCAGCTGACACATCTAAAACCTGCAGGACACGCCCCCGAGGCCTGGAGTTGGACACCCCTGATTAGTGATGGGCAGATGAAGCTTCATGAAGCACTGAAGCTTTTCATCCAATTGGTTCACCCCAGCACAAAGCGTCTTGAAGCTTCATTTGCTCTAGTAGGACACCTACTGGACGTAAAAATATTAGTTGGCATGAATTTGAAGAGTGTGGCCTTTTGCACACAGCCTGTAAATGTCAACAACAAAAGGAGTGTGTAAAACATCTATATTGTAGTGATGGCAGTATACTGTGTATATTTATACTGGCAGTGTGGAAAATGATTATTTGGAAATGCTTAAAATGGAAATGATCATTTACTGTGAGGTGAGGTTGGGGTGTGGACAGTGGTTGTGCTTTTGTAACGTTGAGGTGTGGACAGCTACACACTGAGCCTCAGTCCTGTTCACATTTTATTCTGTAAAAGCTAAATTTTCACTGCTTTTATGACCTTTTTAGTGGGGAGAACATAGCTAGGATTTAATGATTTAACAAATCTTTTAAATCCTTTGTCCTCCACAATGCTAAATGGCTGGGAGTCCTCAATCACCATGGTAACCAGGTCTTCATCTATTTGAGATTGCTCTGCTGAGGAAAGACAATAAAAACAAAGCACAAATATAAATATCACACACGTAACTTATTACAGTTGTATAATATTGTTATATCATTTAGTAACATTACAGCATGCTGTATTATCATGGCATTTGATGGCTCACCTGGTCTTGCTCCACAATCGGTGTTCCCCTTATTCTCATGCAAAGCTCTGTAGTGCCTAAACATGGATGAGGTGTTGTTGTGATATCCCAGCTCCCTGGCACACAGCAAACACTTCACCTTGTACAAAAGTACAGACAGCTTAACATAAATTATATTGCACCATCAGTATTATGAAAATACATCTTCTGTAGAAATTTACATACCTTGTTGGGAGGAATAAAATCAAAATGTTCCCACACAGGGGAGGACATCCTCCTCTTCTTAGCTGGCTCCATTCTCTCCTGACTTTCTCTCCTCACTCTCATAAACCTCCAAACTGTCTCTAACTCTCACTAACACAGCTCTCCATCAAACACCCACATTTTTTGAATGAAGTCTGAGGGGTTTGTATCGCTGTCATATCTCGCGGCAAAGTTCGAACCGCTTCATGAACCAGTCACGTGGTACAGCCGGGCAGCGAGGCTTCGGACGTCATCATTTTCAGCTCCTCCCATAAATGAAGCAAGCCTCGATACGCGCTTCGCGGAAACGCCCCCTCAATTACTCGACACACGCTTCGAAGCCTCGATACAGAACGTCACATCACTACCCCTGATGTAAAGCATCTGTTTTCAACAGCATCTCACCGCTGAAGGAGCGAGCCGCTTTAATCGGATCTGTTCACAGTAACAGGGCGCCAGAATAATTTAATGTCAGTCTCACAGATTCTCTGTAAACACGAAGACACGTTGACTCATAACAGTATGACTGCAATACAGCGAGCATAAAGAAATAAAATGTTTACATCAAAGTGACAGTTAAATAAAATAAAAGCTCCGATGAAAATCAGTTTTACATTTGAGATCTTAAAGATAAACGTTGTAGGAATGAACAGTTAGCGAGCATCGATGACGGCGAGGCCTTCCCTCGCAGCGCTGAGTCAGCGCTCAGGAGTCACAGACGCGTCAGTGAGCCGTCCGCATACTTTTGGTGTGTTTGTGTTTCAGTGCGAGGATCCGATGGCACGTCTCTGCTCCGAGGCCCCCCCCACTGTGAGCCACATGCAGCTTTCCAGAGGTAACCCCGCCCCCTACGCACCCCGTCACCGACACACGGACACAGTTTGTTTGTTTACAGTGTGCGCGTGTGCGTGTGTGTGTGTGCGTGTGTGTGCGTGTGCGCGTGTGCGTGTGTGTGTGTGCGTGTGTGTGCGTGCGTGTGTGTGCGTGCGTGTGCGTGCGTGCGTGTGTGTGCGTGCGTGTGCGTGCGTGTGCGTGCGTGTGTGTGCGTGCGTGTGTGTGCGTGTGTGTGTGTGCGTGCGTGTGTGTGCGTGCGTGTGTGTGCGTGTGCGTGCGTGTGTGTGCGTGCGTGTGTGTGCGTGCGTGCGTGTGCGTGCGTGTGTGTGCGTGCGTGTGTGTGCGTGCGTGTGTGTGTGTGTGCGTGCGTGTGCGTGCGTGTGTGTGCGTGCGTGTGTGTGCGTGCGTGTGTGTGCGTGCGTGTGTGTGCGTGCGTGTGTGTGCGTGTGTGTGTGTGCGTGTGTGTGCGTGCGTGTGTGTGCGTGTGTGTGTGTGCGTGCGTGTGTGTGCGTGTGTGTGCGTGCGTGTGTGTGCGTGCGTGTGTGTGCGTGTGCGTGCGTGTGCGTGCGTGTGTGTGCGTGCGTGTGTGTGCGTGCGTGTGTGTGTGGCAGGGACTGCCGGCCCAGCAGATGTGTGACCTTCAGCGGAGACGGGACCCTCTTTGGTTGGTGTAACGGACAAAAGTAGGAGCTTCTCCATCCCTGTGAGTAACAACTGTCTTGCACCCTGTCTGACCTCTGACCTCTAACCCTCTGTCTGCCTGTACATCAGTGTCTCCATCGTGAACCCCTCAGATGGCGCTGTGGTGTCGACCTTTGACCTCCCGAAGACAGCCCTGCTGGAGTTTTCTCCACTCAACAACATCCTGGTTACCTGGCAACTGTACACGAGTAAGAGAAGAAGTTTCACGTCCGTAGATTAGAGATGAAACAAGTTCACATGAGGTCACGAGTCCTCGTACATCCAGACAGGTAGACTGATGTCATGTGACATCAACATTTCTCAGACTCTCCTCTGCACTCTGAGCTCACGCTCAGTCGCAGAGACGGTGACACTAGAACGGTTACGCAGATACTCCTTTTTGTTCCCCTGTGCAGGCAGGTGTGCAGGCAGGTGTGCAGGCAGGTGTGCCCGTGTCTGCACGGAGCCTCTCTCCTGCAGCATGTTTACTTTTATCCAAAGAAAGTGAGTTCTGTAGGTTTACAGGTGAGGGGGTCTGCACACCTGGTGCAGCTGTTTTTACTTTTTTATGTAAGAAAAATTGACAGGTAAAGACTTTCTGAGGTTAAATGACTGTTTTTGTGAATGGAGTCTGGTGGAAAGAGACATTTCCTGTGTGGGCTAAACCCACACTGACTCTTGCAGGTGTCAGCAGCACGTGGCGTTAGTTTGTGTGGGGGTGTGGCCTGCTGTGTTTCGGTGTGTTCGGTGCTGTTTAAATAAAGTTGACTCTGTGACGCTGCAGAGACTCAGGACAGTCCTCAGGGGGAAGCCAACCTCCAGCTGTGGGAGCTGCGCAGCGGACGACTCATCAAAGCCCTCTATCAGAAGAAGGTGGAGTCGTGGTGAGTCCTGACGCTCCCTGACCGACCGATCGATCGTCTGATTGGTTGTTGCCTGTCAGTGTTGATGTCTGTGGCGGTCTGCAGGTGTCCCAGCTGGTCTGAAGACGAGAAGATCTGCGTGAGGATCGTCAACAACGAGCTGCACTTCTACGAGGACAACGACTTTGGTAAGGACGCGTGCGGCGGTAGCCTCTGTTGCTGTGCAACCAGCAGCTGATGTCTGCGCCATCGTTTCCCCCAGACTCCATCGCCAACAAGCTCCACATGCAGAAGGTGTCCGACTTCGCGCTGTCGCCTGGAGGTCAGCCCAGCAAGGTGAGCGGAGCGTCCGGCAGCACAGTTCATTTACCTGAGCGTGGTCCCACCCGCCGTCTGTCCCCGTCAGGTCGCCGTCTACGTCCCGGGCAGCAAAGGAGCTCCTTCGTTCGTCCGCCTGTATCAGTACCCGGCGTTTGGAGGGCCGACTGCTGCGCTCGCCAACAAGAGCTTCTTCAAGGCTGACCGAGTGACGATGCAGTGGAACAGGAAAGGTAGGCGTCCCGAGTCCCGACGGCTAAACCGTGACCCTGTGAGCGCTGACGCTAACCCGCCTGTCTCTCCCGCAGCCTCGGCCGTGCTGGTGACGGCGAGCACTGAAGTCGATAAAACTGGCGCGTCGTACTATGGAGAGCAGACGCTGCATTACCTCGGCGTTAACGGAGAGACGGCGCTGGTCCAGCTGTGTAAATCCTCCTTTTACTTCCCAGTTTAGCTTCTCGCTGCGGCGCCAGCGTTGGTCACCTGAGGGGTAAAATATGGCGACAGGAAATGTTTGTGTAACGACTTTTCTTTATCGCTTTAAACAGCGAAGAACGGCCCAATCTACGACGTGGCGTGGAGTCCAAGCTCTGCCGAGTTCTGCGTGGTGTATGGCTTCATGCCGGCCAAAGCCACCGTCTTCAACCTCAAATGTGACGCCGTCTACGACTTTGGGACCGGACCGCGAAACTCAGCGTACTACAGGTGAGAATCCGCCTGTGCTCGACGGCGTGTTAGTGATGTCGCCGTGACGGTGGCTCAGCCATACGGCGTCTTCAGGAGGAGGTTGGTACGTGATGGAGAAGCGTCGTATCACCGCAGCAGGAAACGTTGGCTCCTCCTGACCCAGTGTAGTCAGTAGGATGGGATGCTTCCTGTGAGAGGCTGCACCTGATTGGTCGCTTTTAAGGAGAAATCAGGCTGATGTGAAACCTTAACCTGCTGTCTGTCTTCCTGTCTGTAGCCCTCAGGGCCACATCCTGATCCTGGCCGGCTTCGGTAACCTGCGAGGTCAGATGGAGGTCTGGGATGTGAAGAACTACAAACAGGTGAGGGGAAAACACCTGCGGGGGGAGGGTGGGGGTGGGTCGAAAAGCAACAGGTAAATGCACCTTCAGCGGTGTTTCACTTCCTGTCACAGCGCCACGTGGTTAGTGCTGAAGCACACGCCCAGCGTGAGTTTCATTCTTCACTCTTTTTAAGAATAAATCAGCAACACGCTGTCGGCCCACACATGAGTCATGGGGGCGGAGCCCTGAGGGACACCAGGCCACAGGTCTGACCCCGCCCCGATGGTGGAGCCTCAAACCAAACATGTAAAAGAGATCAAACTGCTCCACCTGTGGTTGTGGATGGTGTTCAGTCTGATTTGACTGTTACTACAGCTGCTCGATTATGGCGAAAATGATCATCACGATTATTTGACGATATTTAACAATAACAATGTTGAATAATGACAAACAATAATATAAAATAGTGCAAATACTGATAACAGTGCAAATGTTTGCAATATAAAAGATAAATGTAAACATGTTTAGTGAAGTTTGCAGTGTTGCTCTGTGGTGCAGCTACGACACTGTAGCAAAGTTTACACACTGTGTCTACTTGATCCACGTCTGACTGAACCCATAATGTTTCCACACCACTCAAGTTTTTTACCTCTTTTCAACCAACAGCATCACTCTCCTCTCAAAATAACTTCTGCTGAGCTTTCCGAGCTTCCCTCGGGTCCTCTTAATCAGCGGTCCCCAACCCCCGGGCCTCGGACCGGTACCGGTCCGTGAGTGGTTTGGTACCGGGCCGCGAGAGTTGAGGCTCAGGTGTGAAATGTATAGTTTTCAGGGTTTTTATCGGTTTTCAGCGTTATTTTGTTCTCGTTTTTATCGTTTACTCGGTTTTCCTGGGTCTTTTCACGTGTGTTATGAATAAATCTTTTTTCGGTACCGGTACTAGTTTTATTTTGTTGTATTTATCCGCGACACCTTAAAGGCCGGTCCGTGAAAATATTGTCGGGCATAAACCGGTCCGTGAAAATATTGTCGGGCATAAACCGGTCTGTGGCGCAAAAAAGGTTGGAGACCGCTGCTCTTAATTGTTGTGACGCGTGTTCGAAATGCAGAGAGGTGCGCTCGATTCGCCACACGGAGCAGCGCGAGAGTGAAGCACGAGGGAGGGGCTAATAATCGGCTCGGTCATGTTTAATGATCGTTGAAAGAACAGATCGTAATCCAGATTTAAATTCGATTAATTGAGCAGCCCTAACTGTTACTGAAGCTTTTTTATTGTAACTGTATCATCACAGTTTCATTGTTTCGTGTGTTTCTGTTATCACACGTCAAAGCGATGCTCTTATTTACAGCTCGTATCATCACTGATTCAGTTCAGCTCATTTCTGATCAGACTGTCAGAAATAATATCATTCTGATCATTTAGATGCTGTTTAAAGAGCCCTCGAAACCTCAGAGGCTCAAACAGAAACATGAAGCAGCTTTTCCTGTTCTGCCTTTTTATAGCAGAGAACCTTAAAAATGTTCTGCAGTCGATCAGAAACTGGAGCAAACCATGAATCAAATGTGAACGTGACCTGATGCTGAAGCAGAGTCACAGAGGTTTGATTACAGACACAGCTGAGCAGTAAAAGTTTCCATTCGTTCAGTTTGAGCAGCAGAGACGAGGCTTTGCTGTCAGAGGCGACAGCGCTGAGCACAGCAGCAGCTGCTGGCTGATAAACAGATTTGATGGTGAACTGGTCTCAGAGAGAGAGAGCTGTGCAGGAGCCAGGGTCAGAGTTCATGAGCTTGTTGATCAAACGTAAAGTTTGATCTTCTGCTGCTCAGTTTGGGTCAGAGTGACGAAACCTGCAGCTTCAGGATCTGTGAGCGGTCGACTCTCAGCGCCGTCTGTGGACGCTCCACGTTTCCACGTTTCACTTTAATCGTTTCAGCTTCAACCTGAGATTCTGACGTTTCTGATAAAATTTATCTGTAAATATCATTCAGGATTCAATGAATCAAATCGATTTCCCAAACGCAGCCCTCAGTGAGCTGAAGAATCAGTGATTTCATCAAACGCCGTCTCGTCCATCGGTTTGTCTTTAAACGCCATCGCCATCGTGTTTGGCTTCACTAGTCTCACCCGTCTCGTCCAAGGTGTCCAAACCTCAGGCGCCGGACGCCACTCATTTCTCCTGGTGTCCCGATGGCGAGCATATCGTCACGGCGACCTGCTCTCCTCGGCTGCGGGTCAGTAACGGTTATAAGATCTGGCACTACGCCGGCGCCGTGCTTCAGAAATGGGACGTGGCGGCCGGCTCGGAGCTGTGGGAGGTGCGCTGGCAGTCGCTCCCCGACGGCAGCTTCCCCGAGCGACCAATCAAGTACCAGGCGGCGCCCAGCCAGCTGGGGTCCACACAGGCCCCGCCCACACAGGCGTACCGGCCTCCTGCACTGAGACACCTGCCCGCCACGCCCAGCTCCAAACTGGTAAGATGACGACGGCTCTCTGGTCTATTTATGCAGGAGTCGTCGTTATGGTAACCTCACCCGTCTCTTCCTGTCAGCACGAGGACGAGCCGCCTCAGGACCTTCGTCCCGGAGCGTCGGGAGAGAGGAGTCTCTCTAAGTCTGCTCTGAAGAACCAGAGGAAGCGAGAAGCGAAGAAGGCGGCGAAGCAGGTGAGACTCGAGAGTGACACGTGTACAGGTGCTGAAATCCAGGCGAACGCCGTCACACCGGCGCCGCTGGAGAAGCAACGGATCACCTGCTCTCTTCCTACATCAGCGGTTTACACAAACACTACACATCCTGTGACATTTTCAAATTAAAAGCACTCTAAAGTTTGGCTTTTACTGTGAAACACTTGTTTAAAATATCTGATATTCAGCGTCTGATGAGACCTGATTAACCCTTTAAAGCCGGTCACAGCAGCACGCTCCGTTTTGCGTAACTATTTTTAAATCCCGGTAGCTCTGCAACCACGTGAGTTAGCGCAAAAATTTTTTTTGCATATGAAACCGGAGGAGTTGTACTTACATCTTATGCCATCAGCTTGTCCTCGGTCACAGTTTCCTTCCACATATAGTTTTGCAAAAACTGCATAAAAAGCACTTGCAGCAACAAAAACATAATATTCCAGAAACACGCTTTGCCGATCCGATCAGCTGTTTGTAACACTTCCTACGTCCATCAGCGCGAACTTTAGCATGTCCGCCATGACCTGCCCGAAACCAGAAGTGACGTCATTTTGCAGAAATGTAGTTTTTTATCATCAGGGCCTCATGAGCCTATACTGGTGTTTTTAAAAGTTATGTTTGACTTTATGACTTTCTGTGTGGTTTCTGGGATGCTTAGGACTCATATTGCACTGCTGGAAATAGTTTATTTTGATGCATATGCTGCTTTTTTGCAAATTTGCATTATAATATTTATTTTCGTTTTTCCTGCAGTGTATAAAAATTGGTGTATTTCAAAAATAAAACTATGAAGACACTCAAAATAAATTTCCTGTGGTGGGAAACTATTTTGTGCAACTTTTTTGTATTTACAGTTTTGAGGGATAAGCCTCTTAAATTTCTCTAACTAGAAATATATGTTAAAAAAACAAAAACGATTTTACATTTTTTTGTAGTTTATTGCACTTTTTTGCAATTTATGTAATTACTATGCACTTAATGCAGACATATTATTAAAATTTAGGCTGTAATGGTTGTATTGATGTATAGCAACTTGAAATGCTCCCAAAAATGGCTCCACAGCATGTAAACATATAATATAAGCTCTGGTGGACTTGGTTCTATGGTCGGTCTTAAAGGGTTAAATTCATGTGTCACCATCACAGAGGATGATGATGAAGAAGCTGAGAGGTTTCTTCATCGTCAGCTGACGTGTGATCATGTGATCTGCTGATATTGATCTGCTGAGCTAAAAGCAGGAGAAGCCTGACTGATCCTTTCAGCCTGGCTTCAGTTTGAAGTTTCAGGTGCAGCATCTTTGTTTCTCTCACCTGGATCTCACGCCGCCAGCATTCCTGTTATTCCAGGTTCTGCTACGTTGTGCTCGAGGCAGCCGTGTGAACACTGATCTGATTATTTCAACAGGAGACGAAACCAGAACCAGAACCTCCCACTGACCCCGCCGCTGTCACTAACAGCCAATCAGAAGCAAGCATCGGTGACCCAGAGGTGGAAAAGAAGATCAAGAACTTGAAGAAGGTGAAGGGTGGTTTATTTCTGTGAACGTCAGTCAGGTGGATCTGGGGGCGGGGTCAGTGGTGTGTGGTGCTCTGATTGGTCAGGCAGTGACGTTTGTGTGTTTCAGAAACTGAAGGCCATCGAGGAGCTGAAGGAGCAGCAGGCGTCGGGGAAGGTCCTGCAGAAGAACCAGGTGATGTTTTTGTTTCTGCCTCATGTCCCACAAACTAATATGGGCTCGTGAGGGGCAAACGCCGGGCGCCGCAGTCATCGGCGGGCCCTGGGTGGTGCCTGGAGGAACTGTGATCACGCTGTGGGTGCTGTGAGCACAGCGGCGCTAACGCTGAGCTTAACCTTTCCTCTGCAGGTGGAGAAGATCCAGAAGGAGGAGCAGCTGCTGAAGGAGCTGCAGGAGCTGCAGATCGGACAGTAGGAGGATCCTGGGAGCTACAGACCACGCCTCCCATCCTGCAGAACACAGAGGGACGTCTGTGAATGAGTTTTTAGTTGAGGGGCGGGGCTTATCTGACAGGTGTGGCATGCCTGCAGAGGGTTAAACCGAGTGGATGTTTGTTCCTTATGTTCACGCCCTGCCTGTGGCTGCGAGCGGCGAGCGCTGTCTCAGCTGGAGGTTGTCCAGTAATAAACTTTGTAACAGATCATGAGACCTTCTTCTTGTTGTCGCAGTGAAACCTTTGTTTTTATTTGTCCCCAGAGTTGTTTGCTTTTTGTTTCTGGCCGTGGGAGTGCTGATAGACAACACACAACTGCCTCAGTTCCATTTTTTATTGGTAATAAAAAGAAAATAAAGCATTTCTAATAAATTCAACAAAGAATTTGGTCATTTGTGTAACCCCCGTTCTCTGCAAAGTGAGTCCATTATGTGTGGGAAGTGCCCTCTGGTGTGACCAATCACGGAAGCTCCACCACCTGCGTTCCCTGTGATTGGTCTGTGCGAGGCCGTCCAATCACTTCAAAGGACACGGGGATGCCCTGCCCTCGCAGGTCGGGCAGTTTGGTGATGTCTCACTCGGTGTTCAGAGAACCGGTGTTATGCAAGTAACCAACCTTTCAAACAGATCGACATCTTTAAGAGTCTAAACAAACGTCTGTCCTCCTCCAGAACATCTTATGTACGCAAACACGCGTTGCAACTTCTTATGTTGTGGCGTTTTTTATTTTGACAGCGAATGCGCACCTGCGGACCACTTATGTGCAGCCCTGGTTATTTAGCTCGTCATATTGAGCCACAGAAATTCTTTTGTCCATGAAACCATAAAGCTGCACTTTCTTTTTGCCTTATAGTCTGATTTGTCATAACTTTTCCGTTTTGTGGTAAGCTTTTCTTTGGCTGTCACGTCTTCACCCTGACCTGTCTTATTTGGCTCAGCAGAACTAAAATATATATCCTGCTGCTTTTACACACGCACTCACATAACGCTCAGCGATTCTCTGCGCGATCAACCTCTCACATGTTTAAGCTGCGGGAGATTTCACTTGTCATGTTTGCATAGTAAGCTAACGATTGATGAGACGATGTCAGAGGAATTGGTGCAAATTATCATCACTCACCAATCAGTGCTGTCGCTCTCTATACACAGTTCGCGCGATTGCAAAGTGAAAGCAAAAAACAAGCGCAAATTCAAACTATTTCAATATGTCACATATTGACAGCAGCTCGATGCCAATGACATAATTACCCAGCTACATTTCAGAAAGGATGCAAAAGCATTGACATATATTTTTCTACGACAGCCCGACGGGCAGAGATAGGTTTTGGTAGCCCGACTGGCCCCGGGACGTCGGGCTCGCCCTGGACCTCTACGGCTCCGGCGTCCCAGCGGCTGCTGCACGCTGCTGCATCTTCTGCCTGACGTGAGGCAGCACAGCGTCCCTGTAAAACACCTCCAGTTTGGACACAGTCTCCTCCCACAGCTTGGGGTCAAAGGTCACCGGGACCACAGCCGTTTCCTTCAGGGTGAAGACCACGAGCTCGGCCTCCCGCAGCCCCGTCACCGCCAGCTGACACTGGATCTGAGTGTAGTAGCTGTGGGAGGTCTTCAGGCGGTACACTGGAACCTGGAGGAGGAGGAAGAGGAGGAATCAGAGAGGAAGAGGACACGAAATCAGAGAGGAAGAGGAAGAGACGGAGGAAGAGGAAGAGGAGGAGGAAGAAGAGAGGAGGAGGACACGAAATCAGAGAGGAAGAGGCGGAGGAGGAATCAGAGAGGAGGAGGAATCAGAGAGGAGGAGGAATCAGAGAGGAGGAAGAGGAAGAGGAAGGGGCGGAATCAGAGAGGAGGAAGAGGAGGACACTGAATCAGAGAGGAAGAGGAGGAGGAGGACACGAAATCAGAGAGGAGGAGGAGGAGGAAGAGACGGAGGAAAAGGAGGACACGAAATCAGAGAAGAAGAATTGGAGGAGGAATCAGAGAGGAGGAGGAGGAGGAAGAGGAGGAATCAGAGAGGAAGAGGAGGAGGAAGAGGAGGAGGAATCAGAGAGGAAGAGGAGGAGGAAGAGGAGGAGGAATCAGAGAGGAGGAGGAAGAGGAGGAGGAGGAGGAAGAGGAGGAGGAATCAGAGAGGAAGAGGAGGAGGAAGAGGAGGAATCAGAGAGGAAGAGGAGGAGGAAGAGGAGGAGGAATCAGAGAGGAAGAGGAGGAGGAAGAGGAGGAGGAGGAGGAAGAGGAGGAGGAATCAGAGAGGAAGAGGCGGAGGAAGAGGAGGAATCAGAGAGGAGGAGGAAGAGGAGGAGGAATCAGAGAGGAGGAGGAAGAGGAGGAGGAGGAGGAGGAGGAAGAGGAGGAGGAATCAGAGAGGAGGAGGAAGAGGAGGAGGAGGAGGAGGAAGAGGAGGAGGAATCAGAGAGGAAGAGGAGGAGGAAGAGGAGGAAGAATCAGAGAGGAGGAGGAAGAGGAGGAGGAATCAGAGAGGAGGAGGAAGAGGAGGAGGAGGAGGAGGAAGAGGAGGAGGAATCAGAGAGGAGGAGGAGGAGGAAGAGGAGGAGGAATCAGAGAGGAAGAGGCGGAGGAAGAGGAGGAATCAGAGAGGAGGAGGAAGAAGAGGAGGAGGAAGAGGAGGAGGAGGAAGAGGAGGAGGAATCAGAGAGGAAGAGGAGTAGGAAGAGGAGGAATCAGAGAGGAAGAGGAGGAGGAAGAGGAGGAATCAGAGAGGAGGAGGAAGAGGAGGAGGAGGAAGAGGAGGAGGAATCAGAGAGGAGGAGGAAGAGGAGGAGGAATCAGAGGAGGAGGAATCAGAGGAGGAATTGGAGAGGAGGAGGAAGAGGAGGAATCAGAGAGGAAGAGGAGGAGGAAGAGGAGGAATCAGAGAGGAGGAGGAAGAAGAGGAGGAGGAATCGGAGGAGGAATCAGAGAGGAGGAAGAGGAGGAATCAGAGAGGAGGAAGAGGAGGAATCAGAGAGGAAGAATCAGAGAGGAGCAGACTGATGTGTGGTTGCTACCCCGCCCTGCTCCCGTGTGGCCTCCTCATGCAGCTGCAGACAGAAGGCGGGGTCCTCCCTGCAGGCGTCCTCCACCCGCCTGTGTCTGTGCTTGTAGGGACACTTCACCTCCAGGCAGAGCAGCCATTGGCCGCTTCGTCTGTCCGTCACGATGCCGTCGGGACTGGCAGCCAACCAGGGCCTCCGGGGGTCGACGAACAAGCCGCAGTCCTGAACGCAGACCTGCCGGCCCAACGCCGAGGACTTCAGCCTCTGTGGGGTGATGTAATCAGTGACATCATCAGTAGTGAAGGACCTCCTCCTCGTGTTGCGGTTTTCTCACATATTTTGTGCATTTTCTGATATTTTTCACTGATTCTGGTTTTCTTATTATTTTATTCTCTCTTTCACGTCACTGATTTAAAACTATTTTCTCTGTTTACTGTTGACCATTACCAAAATAATTACTCATTTATTTGTATTTTATCTCAGGCGTCGTTGACACTGAGCTTCTTTGACTTGTTAAACTCAGAGCTCTCATACATCCTGCTGGCCGTGTTTGTGAGGATGGCTGAGTGTTACAAAGATGCTGAAACACACCTGGTACCTGCGGATGACCTCAGCCTCCATGTGGACCCCCCAGCTCATGGCTCTGGTCTGGACTCTGCGCCCCTCACCTGTCGACACAGTCAGGTAACCAGTTACTGGCTGAGCTCCTGCACGTGTTACAATAACAACTCACAGCAGCAGACGTCCTGGTGAAGCTGCTAAAAGATTTATATGGAGTCAGGGTACCAGGTGGTAGAAGGTGTGGCCTACCTGTGACAGCAGCCAGGTACGAGGTGGGCGGAGTTTTACTCTTGCCGTTAACAAAGCCGGAGCGAGCGATGCTGTGTGCCACCGAGGCCGTGATCCGGTTCTTCCTCCAAGCGAACCAGTCTGGGTTGTTTCTCTGTCCGCGGGTCAAGACTTCCACCTCCTCCACCACACACCGGTCCAGATGGACACCCACATCCAGGGGCACCTGCTCGGGTCTGGGAGGGGCTGCTGGGGAAGGTTTCTGGGGAGGATCTGGATCAGCAGCAACCGCCTCCTTCACAGGTTTCTGTGCCCGTTTCTGTCCTTCAGGAGGAGGTCTCGCAGCCGAGGCAGCTTTTTGGGCGCCGCTGTTTCCTGGATCTGCCCGGGAGTCAGTCCCAGTCTGAAGGGGGCGCGCAGCACCGGGTCTGGTTTTACTGGAGGTTCTGGTTCCAGTGATGCCTTCTGGAGTCTGGATGGAGGGGTGGTATCTGACCTGAGGGAGGACTGGTTTCTGAGCCGTGCCAGTGGAAGTCTGCTTGGTGTTGTGGTTCCGCATTGTTGTTGGGTCTTGATCCGAAAGGGGGCCAAAGGAGAAACTGCAGAAGAGTCTGAATCCAGGAAGCAATAAACATGATCAGATGAAATAAAATCACGAATCGAAATAATCACCATCAAACGGGTAATAACAGATTTTTAACTTGACAGACTCGACCGAGGCTTTTATTTTGAAGAGTCAGATGTTTCGCCACACATCCGGTTCAAACAGCCGAAACAAACCACGTGATCGCCCGACCACGTCCCCAAGCACGTACACTCCTGTCACCAGACTCCGTTCAGATTTGTGTAGAAACACGGCGCCCGGTGTTCCGGTGGACGCGGGCTCACCGGGAGGCGTTTGAGACTCACGGGGAGGAGCCGCTCTCGTTTTCGGCCCTGACCTCACGAAGGCAGCGGTCATCGTTTTTCAGGGAGATTCTTCCAAATAATCAGGCCAACTTTAACGTTTCCTCGTCTGTCTTTTAAGAAACAACTAAAAGCTCTTATTTTTTAGCTTTTATGCGCTGTTATGTTGTTGTGAAGCACTCTGTGATACAATTTTACTTACTTTTATAATGTGTTCTTAGGGTCCTCTCTTATGGGAAATAGCTTTTCTCTTGAAACAGAAAAACAGGGAAACGCAGAAACGGAAGGCCCTAAAGTGAATGAATTTTGAATAGAGTCTGGTTGAAGCCGCTCCGGCTCCTCTGAGAGCGCACGGCGAGGTTAGTTCGTGTTTCCAGACCTCGGCCTGTCTGTTCTACGCTCATTCAGCTGTAAACAGAGGGCTGGCTCCTTATCTACCTGGCAGGTGAGTGAAAGTGTCAGAATGTACCTTACCTGTCTCTGCTGTCGGTCTGAGAGCGGAAACGAAACCGAGTCTATTTAAAGCTTCGCTGACTCATTATCCCGTGACACCCGGACACGTCCCGGCATGTTTCAGCTCAGCCCGCTCCCAATAATCTGGGGGATCATGATGAATCGTATCAATACCAACCGGAAGACTCGGGTTTGGAGTTTGTTAATACATCCACACGCTGAACACTCATCATCATCATCACTATCACTGTGTATGAAGGACGAGCTGCTGTCAGCCCACCTGTGTGCGGTCTCACCTGGAGGCGTGGCTTCGAATCCACTTCTGACGAAACGCTTTGCTCTTGTTTGTTTACAATAGTGAAAAACAGTGATGCATAAAAATACCAGCTATGCATTTTAATATGCTGATTCAATTCAACTTTATTTATATAGCGCCAAATCACAACAACAGGGTCGACCCCACA
Source organism: Neolamprologus brichardi (assembly GCF_056152115.1). NCBI lineage: Eukaryota > Metazoa > Chordata > Actinopteri > Cichliformes > Cichlidae > Neolamprologus > Neolamprologus brichardi. The sequence continues at coordinate 41,919,744 of NC_142117.1, read as the reverse complement.
ACAATAGATGCAGAGAAAAACCCAACAATCATTTGACCCCCTATGAGCAGCACTTTGGCGACAGTGGGAAGGAAAAACTCCCTTTTAACAGGAAGAAAGTGCTCTAATAGGGTGATATGGTACTACAAGGTCATTAAGATCAGATGGGGCCTGATTATTTAAGACCTTGTATGTGAGGAGCAGGATTTTGAATTCTGGATTTAACAGTCGTCCAGCCTGGAAGTAATAATACTGGTTCTGTCTCCAGTCTGGTCAGAGCCCGCTAACTGTCTATGGTTCTGTGTGGTTGGCTGAACCGCTGCTCGCCTCACTGAAGAGAATTTGACAGGAAGTGGCGAGCTCCTGCTCTTTGTTTGAGTCTTTGTTCTGTTAACCTCAGTTTGTGATGTGTCCTCCTGCAGCGGATCATGCGGGTCTCTCGGGTCTCTGCCGGCCTCTTCCTCACTGATCTGGACTCGGCTCTGAACACCAGCGTGTTGACCAGCAGAAATGTCACTCTCATCGTCAACGCCAGTGGGCTCGAGGACATTTCCTACCCGCAACTGGATGGTCTGCAGGTGCTCCACGTCCCCGTCCAGGACCAGCCTCACGCCCCCCTCAGAGAGTACTTCGACCTGGTAACTGAACGGATCAACCAGAACCAAACGGGGGCGACTCTGGTCCACTGCAGCGCCGGCAGAAGCCGGTCCTCTGCGCTGGTCATGGCCTACCTCATGAGGTAGCCACAGTGCTTTATCTCACTGTGACAGTCAGGTTCTGGTCTGTGATGTGGTTCTGGTCTCTGACGTGGTTCTGGTCTGTGACGTGGTTCTGGTCTGTGATGTGGTTCTGGTCTCTGACGTGGTTCTGGTCTGTGATGTGGTTCTGGTCTCTGTGCTTCAGGTCTCAGGGTCTCAGCCTCCGTCGAGCTCACGAACTTGTTCTGGAGCAGCGACCATTTATTCGACCCAACGCTGGTTTCTGGAGGCAGCTGATAGACTTGGAGAGGACCCTGTTTGGTAGGAACACGGTGAGGATGGCGAGCACACCAGGCGGCGTCCTTCCTGAAGCTCTGGAGGACTCGGACGCTGCAGCGGTGTACTGCCTGAATGTCTGATGCTGGCTGGCTCTGCGGCGTTTTCGGTGTGAAGCGCTCTGAGGAACTGCTTCCACGTGCTCTTCCTGTTGTTGGGAGGAGCTTATAATCCTGCGCATATTTCTCCTGTTCTGAGTGCTGCTCTGTGATTGGTTGTGGTTTAAATGCTGCTGAAATCATCTGTTTTCTGCAGTGTGTGTGTGTGTGTGTGTTATGGTGCCAGACGGTTATTTACTTGTAATTTTATGGTACAAATGAAAAAGTCACATGACTGAGCAACTGGTTCAATCAAACCTTTATTTAAAAAAACCCCAAAACAACAACAAAAACATCATCAGCAACAGTTCAGACGCTGCACACAACCCTTCAATCAAGCTGAACTGAGCATGTGCAAGAAACACGTGAAAACAACGGGTAAGAAAAAGTTTTATCAGGACAGCAGATTGACCACATTAGTCCGGGGGCGGGGCTGTAGGGGGGCGGGGCTGTGTGTGTGGGGGCTGAGGTCTCAGTACTGGAAGCTTCTCTTGGTCTGGATGTCATCGAGGATCTGCTGCAGCTCCTCGTCCTCGAAGCGACCCTCCAAGCTGAAAACACAGAAAACTTTATTGACACAGCAACCGAACAACCACACAGACAGGTGTCGTCATGGAAACACAGCATCGTCACAGATCACTGCCTCCTGCTGCCGGTTCTGCTCTGAAGTATCTGCAGAACTGAACCAGCTCTGGACAGGAAACTGAATCTCTGCAGCTGTGTACCTGACTCCGTGGTATAATTCTCAAACACGTACCCTAAAGCAGATGACTCGTAATCTGGAGAGGAAATGGCGTGTCACAAATTTAGAGGATCATCATTTAGCCTGGAGAAATAGTTTGTTGCTTTATAAGAAAGCCCTCCACAAAGCCAGAACAGCTTACTACTCATCACTGATTGAAGAAAATAAGAACAACCCCAGGTTTCTCTTCAGCACTGTAGCCAGGCTGACAAAAAGTCAGAGCTCTTTTGAGCCAACCATCCCTTTAACGTTAACTAGTGAGGACTTCATGAACTTCTTCACAAATAAAATTTTTATCATTAGAGAAAAAATTACCAATAATCATCCCACAGATGTAATATTATCTACAGCTACTCTTAGTACCATTGATGTTAAGTTAGACTCTTTTTCTCCAATCGATCTTTCTGAGTTATCTTCAATAATTACTTCCTCCAAACCATCAACGTGTCTTTTAGACCCCATTCCTACAAAACTGCTCAAAGAAGTCCTGCCATTGATTAATTCTACGATCTGTGGTCTGTCTTGTGTCAGTGAAGTAAAAGACGGATTTAATGCGACAGGATTCAAACAGCAGTCGCTTTCTGAAACACCAGATACAGTGGCTTTGAAAAGTATTGGGCCCCTTGTCTGTGAAGGTTCTCAGTCATCCAGGTCATCATAGCCAAAGGAGCTTGGAAAGAAAAGCGTCTGGACTTCTTTAAGTTGCTTGAAGACGTTTCACCTTCATCCGAGAGGCTTCTTCAGTTCTAAGGTCAAATGGTGGAGAGTCCCAGATTTAAACCTGGTGGGAGTTTCCCCCCACAGAGGGACAAAAGGACCCCCTGATGATCCTCTAATCGCCTGAGCCAAGGTGTGAAACTGGGTGTGGGTCCCAATCAGCCAGAGTTTCAGGTGAGTTCATTGTGAAACCTGGCCCCACCTTATCATGTGATTTCCTGAGGTCAGATGGCCCAGGATGTGAGTGGGCGTTAAGGCGTCTGGGAAGGGATCTCAAAACTCTGTGGGGGGAAACTCCCACCAGGTTTATATCTGGGACTCTCCACCATTTGACCTTAGAACTGAAGAAGCTTCTCGGATGAAGGTGAAACGTCTTCAAGTAACTTAAAGAAGTCCAGATGCTTTTCTTTGCAAGCTCCTTTGACTATTGGGCCCCTTGAACTTTCCCACATTTTGTCACATTACAGCCACAAACATGAATCAATGTTATTGGAATTCCACTTTTCAGTTATTTGTAACAAATGTTTGGAATCATGTCTGATTTTCGTTCCACTTCTCACGTGTTCACCACTTTGTGTTGGTCTTTCACGTGGAAGTCCAATAACATTGATTCATGTTTGTGGCTGTAATGTGACAAAATGTGGGAAAGTTCAAGGGGGCCGAATACTTTTGCATCCACTGTAGGTATCGGATTCAGTACCACATTCAAAAGTAATCGGATATGAAAATATAGGATCTGTGTTGTTCACACTGTCGTTACCATGATACGGGTTGCAAAGGGTTAAAAAAGTCGGATTTGATGCGCTTTCGCCTGCAGTGTGAACGTAGCTTAGTTATGCTGCAATAGATGTAGGCTGCCGGGGGATTCCCATGATGCATTGAGTTTTTCCTTTCCAGTCACCTTTCTCACTCACTATGTATTAACAGACCTCTCTGCATTGAATCATATCTGTTATTAACCTCTGTCTCTCTTCCACAGCATGTCTTTATCCTGTCTTCCTTCTCTCACCCCAACCAATCACAGCAGATGGCCCCGCCCCTCCCTGAGCCTGGTTCTGCTGGAGGTTTCTTCCTGTTAAAAGGGAGTTTTTCCTTCCCACTGTCACCAAAGTGCTGCTCATAGGGGGTCATATGATTGTTGAGTTTTTCGCTGTTTCTATTATTGTAGGGTCGACCTGACAATATAAAGTGTCTTCAGGTGACTGCTGCTGTGATTTGGTGCTGTATAAATAAAACTGAACTGAATTGAACCTGCCTATGTGTTTAACTCAGCTAGTTATGAACTGTGGGGCAGCTCCTGTACCTCAACACTGCAGCTGTCACAGAGGCTTTTATTGTGAAGGTCCTGCTGTGACGTGGATCGGACTTACCTGGGGATCAGGGCTTTGGCCTCCTCTGCGGCTTCTGGACACAGGTTGGCCAAACTGGCGAGCTCGAACTTGTGGAGCTTCTTCTGCAGCAGGAGGCTGAAGACAGAAAGATGACAGGGGTCAGAACCGGATCGCCTCGGACCTGGGCAGGAGCCGGGGCGGGGGCGTACCTGCGCACGGCCGTGATGGTCTCGCGGTTCTTGAAGCGGCTGAAACGGGCCGTGTAGTTGAGGGTCTTCATGAAGACCTCGGACAGCTCCTGCTCGTCCTCGGCGCTCTCGTTCTGCTGCTTCCTGTGCTCCAGCAACATGTGGACCTCCGAGTTCAGCAGCGTCTCCGCGTTCTCGAACTCTGAGGGGGAGGTCAACACCTGTCAATCACTCAGCACGCATGCTCAGAGAGGCTTTGAACCTTCAGCCGAACCCACAGACAGCAGCTCGGTCTGTGTACCCGCGTGCACCCACGCGTTCGAGAGTGCGTGCGCGCGCTGCAGGTACTCACCTTTAGGAAAGAGCAGCTGAGAAGCGTCCTCTTCAAAATCACCAACATGCGGAGGAGCCGCGCCGCCTCCAGCCGCCATGTCGAGGAGCAGTCCCGGCTATCGGCCGGGGAGTGTGAAGCCGCCCGGAGGGTGAGACACAGCTGCCCGGTCAAGCCTGGCAGCCCGGCAACAAAGCGCAGGTCGGGGGGGAAATCCCGGAGAGAACGGTCGGGGGGTAGAAACCAGCGCCGCCACTCTGGACCGCAAGAAAACAGCGAGAACTACTTCCGGGGCGCCCACAGTCACTTCCGCTCTTTGTGACGACATTAAAGAACATTATGAAAAACAGAAGGAGGGTGCAGTTTGTGCCAAAGAGATGACAATATAAAAAATAATTACATAAAATTAGAGAATCAGGTCGACAGTTCATTTTCCTGTCTGGCAGGGATTCTTTCAAAGTATCAGTCTCTGCTAGCAGCGCCCTCCTGCGGACGGGAGCGGCAGCTTCGCACTGGGTGTCAGAGAATAGTTTTAAGCAGTTTTAAAAAGATTATTTTGTTACATGAGTGCCGGAAGCCGCTGAACCCCGACCAAAAGAAACAGAACAGAATCTGTCTCAGCGGTCGTAAAAGGGAGGCTGCGTTGGCCGGGAATCGAACCCGGGTCAACTGCTTGGAAGGCAGCTATGCTAACCACTATACCACCAACGCCTGAAGGCAAAGGAGCTGCACCACAATAAAACACACGCAGCATCAGTATGACTCAATACGGCGTAACGTGACGGCTGTGACCCCACAGCAGGGAGGTCCTGGGAATCACAGAAACTCAGGAGAGGCTTCTCCAGCACACCGGCCGCAAAGTCAACAACCCAGTGTAGCTGTGCAGTACAGCGACGAGAGCTCAGACCTGGAGAAACCAAACAGCCACTTCATAATATCAGCTATCAATTTTATTTCTATAGCACAAAGTGCTTCACGAGTAGTTCATGAACAAGAGAAAATAGAAAAATAACACATGATATAAGGCAAAGGCAACATATTTAACATAAAAACAAACACAAAACAAGCCTGATGGTGCTCAAACTGAACTTTGAGTTTCATCAAGCCAGTTTGAAACACTGTATAGACTCTGAAGTACGAATATCAAGTGACAAGTGATTCCCAGTGTTGGGAAGGGTAAATGTATTCCACTACAGATTACAGAATACATGCCCCAAAATGTATTTTTTAATGTATTTGTAACTGAATACTTTGGATTACTTAATCTATTATCATGCTTTTTACAACTACATGAATGTACTATTGCTGTGATTTATTACTGTTACTGAAGGTTACTCTCCACACCAACACCAACTAGATGTTTAAATCTTGATATAAATGAGTAACAGTAGGTGGACATTAGGTAAGGCTGCACTTTTAGCAGCGATCTCGTGTAGAAAACTATTTCTGTATCAGTAATATGTTTTCTTTCTGTCTGTTAATAATCATGAGGAACTGCACATGATTATTTGCAGCTAGCAGGTTGTTAATGCTATCCATCAAGTCTTAAAAACAGCATGTTAATACGAGATCCTGAAAGCTGCTCCAAAAATGATCAGATTTTATTTGAAATATTTGTTCACTTCTCCTCCAAACACCAGCAGCTGTCTGTTGTTTTGATTGTTTACTAAAATAATAATAAAAGTGTTCTAACAGCTCACTGATTTTATGTGTACTGTGTTTATTAAAAGAGATGAAGCTTGTGTTTCTGTCATGTAGTGATTATGCTTAACTGTATGATGCTTATTAGACATTATGAAGCAGATGATACATGAAAGTGAATTTTGCCAAAGTGCTTAAGATGCTTTTTTAAATAATTTTTTATTTATTTATTTTTTATTTTTTTCCTGTCCCATTTGGATCTGTAGCCATCAGAATTGTTGTCTAAAGGCCAAGAAAGATGCCAAGCGGATTTACTTTAAACAAGTGGATCATCATGGCCATATTGGTCCATTTGACTGACCTTTATTATAATTATGTATTTATTTGATTTGATTTTTGGTTGTTACAGACGGGACAGACATGACTGGGGGATAGGACAGGGAGAGAGAATGAAAGAAAGAGAGGGAGAGAAAGAAAACCAGAGGAGATGAGACGGTGAGAAAGGGGGAAGAAAAAAAAAGAAACAAAACACCTGGATCACCTGTGTCTCTGTATATACGATGTAAGGGCGGTGGCCACAATTCAGAGATGGTCCTGGCGTGTCACTGGGATGCTCTCTCCACATTGCAATGTGTTCATTAAACCCACTTCAAATCAAGCTTACTGGGTGTGTTGCAGGTTATTGTTAGATTTTCCTCAACAAAGTCCAAAGATGTGAGATGACAGATGTGTCCGAGCAGGCCAGCTTGGTGAGGTTATTAGTTGACGCAGTAGACTTTGCTAATGGCAGGCAGAGAGCAACACCGTATAGCAGCAGTGAGAGGAGCAATTGTACTGGATGTCATATGTGTGTTATACTGCAGAGGGCAGCAGATGGAGAGATATGTATCATAGGACATGATGGCCAAGGTGAAAAATTCAATGCTGTCATAAGAGCACAAACAGAAAACCTGGAGCAAGCACAGAGGAGCAGAAACAGTGTGAACATAAGAGCATCTGAAGCAGGAGGAAGGAAAAACTCCCTTTTAACAGGAAGAAACCTCCGGCAGAACCAGGCTCAGGGAGGGGCGGGGCCATCTGCTGTGATTGGTTGGGGTGAGAGAAGGAAGACAGGATAAAGACATGCTGTGGAAGAGAGACAGAGATTAATAACAGATATGATTCAATGCAGAGAGGTCTGTTAACACATAGTGAGTGAAGAAGAAACACCCAGTGCATCATGGGAATCCCCGGCAGCCTACGTCTATTGCAGCATAACTAAGGGAGGATTCAGGGTCACCTGAAACACCTGAAACAACCCTGTACTACCATCAGTGTTGGGAAGGTTACTTTTAAAATGTATTCCATTACAGATCACAGACTACAAGCCCCAAAATGTATTTGTAACGTATTCCGTTACGTTACTCAATGAGAGTAACGTATTCTGAATACTTTGGATTACTTAATATATTATCATGCTATTTACAACTACATGAATGTACTATTGTTGTGTGATTTGTTACTATTACTGTAGGCTACTCACCATACCAACACCAACTAGATTTTTAAATCTTAATATAAATGAGTAACAGTAGGTGGACATTAGGTAAGGCTGCACTTTTAGCAGCGATCTCATATAGAAAACTATTCCGCGCGTATATAAAACAGGTCCGCGGCTCTGAACCGTAGTAAAGGGACCTCTGGCTAATACGTCGGGTTCGTGTCGGGCTCGTAGCTGAAAACTAGCTTTACTTTGTTGTCTGGGTCAACTTTGCTAGCAGAGACAGAGAGAGGCGTTGAAAGGCTGCTCCAACAGAACTTATTGTTTCAGAGGAAAACACGAACACGGTGTACAGTCGAGTCTTAATAGCTTACTTACAGCTGGGCTACACTGCCCATGAGGCTACATTCTTTAGGGCTATGCCTGGAACAGTCTGCCTGTTGCTTTTATATTAAATCATTTTTGAACAATAATTGAAAAAAAAATTTCTCCACGTCATTATGTGGGCTGCAAGTAGGGTGACATGGGCCGCGAGATTGAGACACCGCCATTAGAGCCTCTTAATGCGTGTTTTTTTGGGGGTTTCTGTCGGCATGGAATTACCAAAAACAGAGAGGGCGTAGCCGAACATATGAAACAGGAAAAGACGGCCGTGTAATCCCTTTATTTCAAAAAAGTAACTGTATTCTGAATACCACCATTTTAAATGGTAACTGTAACAGAATACAGTTACTCATATTTTCTATTTTAATACGTAACTTCGGTACATGTATTCTGTTACTCCCCAACACTGAAAATAAATAAAAGAACATTGAAGTTCTTGAGATGTTCAGTGCAATAACACACAAGCTAATCCAAAAGTTAACAGCTCACATCATGACTTATGACCTCAAAGTCTGCCTGGATCTAAATGAGGGAACCATGCGGACCTCATCAGTACAGGGCCTGCTGCAGCACACAAACTAATTTATATATATATACACACACACATATATATAGATATAAAAATATAAATTTGTTTTATTCTTATTTATTTTTTAATTACCTCTTCATCTGCTTTCAGCTGCACAAACTCAAGTCTCACATATCAGTGACAAACCACAGTTGTGCTGTTGGAGCATCCACAGCCTCTGTGTGAGTGCACTGCAACATCATGACATGAAGAACACTGGACACTTGAACCCGCTTTCAGTCTAACTTTAACTTTTTATCGCCAATAGACAAGTTGGCAAAATGTAACACTCAGAACATGGAGTCAACAAATAATACTAAAATGTTTAATTATTACTACATTACCTTTGACTAAAACTCTTGTTTGCGAGCGGCTTATTGATCTTGATAAAGACGTGCTGCTTACTTGTGTAAAAACAGTGAAATATAAAAAGTGTTTACTAATTTGTACCAACGTGAGAGAGAAATGGATCTGAAACCACTGAAACCAGAGTGTTTGCAGACACACAGATAATGAAGACATGCTGCTCGGAAATGCTAGATACAGATAAAAATGGAGTGTGTGTGTGTGTGTGTGTGTGTGTGTGAGTGTGTGTGTGTGTGTGTGTGTGTGTGTGTGTGTATTGAGCCAAGATTGCAAAACTGCCTAACTGCCTTAGTCTTCCTCCCATTAGGGCCTACATGGATGACATGACCATCATTACAACAACAGAACCATGTACTAGGCCAAGGGCGTAGATTTGGCATGGACAGAGGGGGCATGGCCCCACCAATAATTTGATTTCTTTAAGTAAAGAAAAACAAACACGATAGAAAGAAAAAAACAATCTGTCAACGTCTCGTTCAACCAGCGGTGAAGAAAGATTTAAATGACGTTCTGATAGATGGTAGATGACGTTTGTTTGTTTGGTCAAATGTACAGAATGACTGCTCACACATTGCTGTTGGTTCATCACCAGGCAAATGTATACTGTCTTCATTTTTATGTTCGATACATGAAGTGTTGACATGTTTGTCTCCTTCAGGAAATGTGCCCTTCTACTGTCATTCATCAAAAGATACCCAGAACCTTCAGTCCTGAAATCTTCATCAAGCGTCAGTTCATATTTGATCCACTGGACCGTCAGATTCTCTTGTTTCCTTACTTACTGTCCTACACACAGTCAGGCTGATGTTTCTCTCATATGTCACGTTGCCCTCAGTCCAGCACACATCTTGGTACAGTCCAGAGTCTGAGTGGGTCAGCTCATGGAGAGTAAATGAAGGAGAATAATGAATTACTGAATATACGACTCGTCCTGTCACATCTTCATGTATTTTGGGGACTCTCTTCCCAAAGTGAGAAATGTTCCACAGGACCAGAGTGTCTTCATCAATAAGTTTGTTTAAAAAATATGAACATTAGTGTGACAGTTTAATCAGATCCTCAGATGAAAATATTTCCTTCTAAATTCTCAGTTTTCACTTATCAGCTTTCAGTCAAACATTTTTATCTCTGTGTCTAAAAAAAGACTTTCCACAGCAGCTGGTTGGTCTGATACTGTGAGAGATGTAATCTATTACTCTTCATGTTAGGGATGCAACGATACCAATTTTTTCAAACCGATACGATACCGATACTTGGATCTGAGTACTTGCCGATACAGAGTACAAAAACCGATACTTCTACCACACACACACACAAATGCAATGAATTGGAAGACAGGTTTTATTTTATTCTCTGCCGATATTAAATAAAATCTTAATAAAAATGACCACAAAAAAATTTCAAGTGAAAAATAAGCACTTCTGTTAAATTATTGCAGAGTCTCCACATTGTAATTTAAAAGAATATCACTGAACTATTGGCACTGTCTCTAGGGGATGTCCCCCTAGTGGCCAATCTAAAAAACTACAACAAAAATGACAAGCCACCCTCTGATTTATGAAATCAGTATCGGTTCATGGTATCGGTTAACTTTTACGAGTATGAGTACACGCACATTTTACAGTATCGGCTCCGATAACCGATACCAGTATCGGTATCGGTGCATCCCTAATCTGAGGCTTTCTGGGAGTTTGTTCCAGATATAAGGAGCATAAAAGCTGAATGCAGCTTCTCCGTGTCTGGTTCTGACTCTGGGAACTGATAAAAGACCGGATCCAGATGACCTGAGGGATCTGGAAGGTTCATACTGGGTCAGGAGGTCACTGATGTATTTTGGTCCTAAACCATTCAGAGCTTCATAGACCAGCATCAGAACTTTAAAGTCTATCCTCTGACGGACAGGCAGCCAGTGTAAAGACCTCAGAGCTGGACTGATGTGGTCCACTTGTTTGGTCTTAGTGAGGACTCGAGCAGCAGAGCTCTGAATGAGCTGTAGTTGTCTGACTGATTTTTAGGTAGACCTGTAAAGATGCTGTTACAGTAATCAAGCCTACTAAAGATGAATGCATGGACTAGTTTTTCCAGGTCCTGTTGAGACAGCAGATCTTTTATCCTTGAAATATTCTTGAGGTGATAGTAAGCTGATTTTGTTATTGTCTTAATGTGTTTTTACAAATTTAGGTCTATGTCCATCACTACACCCAAATTTCTCACCTGGTTTGTGGTTTTTAGGTGTATAGATTGAAGTTCTGTGGCGACCTGTGATCGTTTTTCTTTGGCTGCAAAGACTATTACCTCCGTTTTCTTTTTGTTTAGCTGGAGAAAATTGTGGCACAACCAGTCATTAATTTCCACAATGCATTTACCAAGAGCCTGTACAGGGCCTCGGTCTCCTGGTGACATTGTGATATATATTTGTGTGTCATCTGCATAGCTGTGATAGTTTATTTTGTTGTTCTTTATAATCTGTGCCAGTGGGAGCATGTAAATGTTAAACAGAAGGGGTCCCAAGATGGAGCCTTGGGGAACTCCACATGTGATACTTGTCTGCTCAGATGTGAAGTTACCTGTTGATACAAAGTATTTCCTGTTTTCTAAGTATGTTTTGAACCAGTTTAGTACAGTTCCTGAAAGACCTGCCCAGTTCTCCGTTTGAGTAATATGTTGTGGTCAACTGTATCAAATGCTGCACTGAGATCCAGTAAAACTAAGACTGACATTTTTCCACTGTCTGTATTCAGACATATGTCATTAAACACTTTGGTCAGAGCAGTTTCAGTGCTGTGGTTCTGTCTAAAACCTGACTGGAAGGCATCATAGCAGTTATTCTGTGTTAAGAAGTAATTGAGCTGTTGAGAAACTGCTTTTTCAATGATCTCACTTAAAAATGGGAGATTTGAGATCGGCCTGTAGTTCTTCATTTGGATCTTGTCAAGATTGTCCTTTTTCAGTATAGGCTTAATTACAGCAGTTTTTAGTGGTTCTGGAAACACACATGACATTAAAGAAAAGCTGACGATCTGTAACAGGTCTGACTCCAAAGTCTTTGAGACCTATTTGAAAAACAGGACATCTAAACAGCAAGAGGAGGAGTTCAGTTGATCTAAGATGTCCTCCAGGTCGTTGCTGTTAATAGGGTGAAACTGTTTGATGGTGTTTAAACAGTTTTTTGGTGGACACAGTACATGTCCTGGATCTGCTGTTGATGTATCAATTGCTTGTCTAATCTTTTGGATTTTGTCTGTGAAGAATTTGGCGAAGTCATTGCAGGCCATGGTGGAAGTTCAGCTGCCACTGACACAGGAGGGTTTGTTAGCCTGTCAACTGTAGAAAATAAGACCCGAGCATTATGACTGTTTTTGGTGATGATGTCAGAGAAGTAGGACCTTCTTGCACTCCTCAGTTGTAAATTATAATTGTGAAGTTTCTCTTTATAGATGTCATAATGAACCCGAGTTTTTAGGACATCCTGATAATATGAATTGCAGTAATCCAGCCTGGAAGTAATAAAGCTGTGCGCGTGAACAGTCGCGCACTGCTGACACGATCTCCCCACACAGAAAATCTGCGCTGCGCACAAAAAAAATCAAGCCTGAATTGGAATAAAAGTAAATACATGTATTTATTTTATTTTGTGTATTTTCAGTGCGCGGAGACTGTGTTAGCAGTGCACGATTGCTCACGTGCTCAGAGGGAACAGTGACTGACACAATATCTGAAATGACACAAAAAGGCAAAAAAATAGAAAAAGTATAAAAAGTGGATAATAATCAGTACTTGACGATAGTACGTTTACTGCACATAGCTTGGAGGACTGTGCTGAATCAACTCCGTTCACTGAGCAACACAAAGGCCTACCACACCCGGTGCACGGCATTGGTGCATGGGGGTCGTAGTGCAAGATGTAATAAAAGAATAGAGTCCAAATAGAAATGCACAATCACCAACTGCTGCACCTGTAAGAAAAAACAAACATACAACAGCTGGAACACAAAAATCTGAAAATGCACAGATACATAAATCAACAATCTTCTCCTGCAGCAGTCAAACAGTCTCGTTATCACACCTGCATGAAGCACTGTGTAAATGACGGCATCTACCACGTGCACGCGCTATTTCTCCTGCATTGATTGTTTGTGTGTGATAACAGTCTGAACCACAAAGCTGTACGTGAGCTCCACTGCAGTGGCTCGTGCACCGCTGCGTTCACGGTGGGACATATGTATGTAAAATGTTTACTGAAGTTAGTGAAACAGTGTTTGTAAGGACTATAAGGTCCATAATTACTGAGGCAGTTAGACACACACACACACACACACACACACACACACACACACACACACACACACACACACACACACACACACAGACACACACACACAAACACACACACACACACAGACACACACACACACACAAACACACAAACACACACACACACACACACAAACACACACACACAAACACACAAACACACACACACACACACACACACACACACACACACACACACACACACACACACACACTCCATTTTTATCTGTATCTAGCATTTCCGAGCAGCATGTCTTCATTATCTGTGTGTCTGCAAACACTCTGGTTTCAGTGGTTTCAGATCCATTTCTCTCTCACGTTGGTACAAATTAGTAAACACTTTTTATATTTCACTGTTTTTACACAAGTAAGCAGCACGTCTTTATCAAGATCAATAAGCTGCTCGCAAACAAGAGTTTTAGTCAAAGGTAATGTAGTAATAATTAAACATTTTAGTATTATTTGTTGACTCCATGTTCTGAGTGTTACATTTTGCCAACTTGTCTATTGGCGATAAAAAGTTAAAGTTAGACTGAAAGCGGGTTCAAGTGTCCAGTGTTCTTCATGTCATGATGTTGCAGTGCACTCACACAGAGGCTGTGGATGCTCCAACAGCACAACTGTGGTTTGTCACTGATATGTGAGACTTGAGTTTGTGCAGCTGAAAGCAGATGAAGAGGTAATTAAAAAAATAAATAAAAATAAAACAAATTTATATTTTTATATCTATATATATGTGTGTGTATATATATATAAATTAGTTTGTGTGCTGCAGCAGGCCCTGTACTGATGAGGTCCGCATGGTTCCCTCATTTAGATCCAGGCAGACTTTGAGGTCATAAGTCATGATGTGAGCTGTTAACTTTTGGATTAGCTTGTGTGTTATTGCACTGAACATCTCAAGAACTTCGATGTTCTTTTATTTATTTTCAGTGTTGGGGAGTAACAGAATACATGTACCGAAGTTACGTATTAAAATAGAAAATATGAGTAACTGTATTCCGTTACAGTTACCATTTAAAATGGTGGTATTCAGAATACAGTTACTTTTTTGAAATAAAGGGATTACACGGCCGTCTTTTCCTGTTTCATATGTTCGGCTACGCCCTCTCTGTTTTTGGTAATTCCATGCCGACAGAAACCCCCAAAAAAACACGCATTAAGAGGCTCTAATTGTTAGGATGCCTTTTTGAGTTTATTATATTATTTATAATTTCTAGTCTTTGGGTTTTCGTTAGAGTCATGTCTTATGGTTTGTCTCTGTGTAATCCTTAGTTGCTGTCTCCCCTGTCTGCTATATCCCCGTGTCCAGTCAGTGTCTGTGTCTGCCCTGGTCCCACGTCTCTGTTCCCTCTGTTGTAGTGCCTGCATGTGAGTCTGTGTCTTTTGTTCAGTCTGTGTTATGTGTTTCCTGTTTTAATTTGAAGGTCTCTGTCTTATCTCAGTGTGTTCAGTTTACGCTTCCTTGTCTCGTCAGTTCTGATTTGCCCCAGCTGTGTTTCCCTCCTGTTGTCCATTCCCTGATTGCTCCCTCTATGTATTTGAGCCCTGTTTTTCAGTTTGTCATTGTCGCGATCTACCGTTTATCTCGCTGTGTGTTCTGTCAGTCTGTTTGTGTAAGCTTATTTTTGGATACTCAGTTTTGTTGCTTTTTTGAGTTTAACATTAAAGCTGTTTTGAGTTTAAGTTTTGCCTCCGAGTGTCTGCACCTTGGGTCCTATTCCTGTCTGCACACAGCCGTTCCATAACAGAAGATCGCGACCATAACATGGACCCAGCAGACTCCGTGTGGTATCGGCGACCCGCAGTTTCTGCCTTCCTCAAGGAGAGCGTGAGGCAGGAGGCTAAGCATGCCCGGGAGCTCGAGTCACCTTTCTATGGTTCACGTTTGGCTTGGGGAGGGCCCCGCAGCCTCCAAACTGCCATGGCTACGGCCGAGCCGGCGCCTATGCCTCGGGCGATCAGATTGAGCACGTGCTCATTCTCTCCAGTCGCTACACCTCCGCCTCCACCCCTGGATTACCAGTCCGACAAGAGGGTTAAGCGGCGGAGGAAGAAGGATTACATGACGCCGGACGTTAGACTCCACTGCAGTCCTTTGCTCTGTTTTTGGGTCTGCCACGTTCTGAGCTTCACAAACTCTCTGCTTCCTCATCGCAGCCTGGTCTTTTGGAGGATTGGCAGCCCAGTTTGCCACCTCCCACTTTCCGGAGAAAGCGGCGCTCACGCGGTCACCACTCTGTCTCTGCTGAGCCACTCCCCGTGGTGAGGTATAATGACTGTTTTCATTCTGCTCCCTCTGAGCTGGAAAAAGACAATCATGTGCACACTGTAAATTCTGAGACTGTGAAAACTGTTCAGACTGTTAGACGTGGTGGTAGGAAGCTAAAAAACATAGAGGAGTCTGTGTTTGCTGAGCCTGCTCCTTCACACCGTTGTGTTCCTGCTCCCAGCGCTGGCCCAGCATTCCCCTGCACCTGTTTCAGTGCTTCAGGTGAGGGAGGCTGAGGTCCAGCTGGTCCCTGCTCCGGTGTCCAGGCCGGCTGAGCCTGTCGCTGCACCCATGCCAGCTCCTCGGGTGGGGACGGCAGCTGCCCAGCCATTGACGGTGCCTGTCCCGGCTCCCAGTGTGAGGATGACCGGGAACCAGTTAGCTCCGGCACCCGTACCTTCTCCTCGGGTGGGAGTGGCTGGTGTCCGGCAGGTACCTGCACCTGTTTCTGACCTCGCTGGAGGCTCAGGTGAGCCCGTCCAGCAGTTTTCTTCAGGTTCTGGAGGCTCAGGGGAACTAGCTCAGCTTACTGCTAATCCACCACCTTACCCACCATTACTACCATCTTTACAACAGTCGATACATATTAAACTTCTCTCCGTAGCTCAGACTTTAGCTCACCTATCAGCTCAGTCACCTGCTCAGTTCTCACCTCAGTCATTTACTCCACCGCCTGTTCCTGCTGGAGGGTCCGAGGGGCCCGTCCTGCCTTCGTCTGCCTCCGCTGGGGGGTCCGAGGGGCCCGTCCAGCCTTCGCCTGCCTCCGCTGGAGGGTCCGAGGGGCCCGTCCAGCCTTCGTCTGCCTCCGCTGGAGGGTCCGAGGGGCCCGTCCAGCCTTCGTCTGCCTCCGCTGGAGGGTCCGAGGGGCCCGTCCTGCCTTCGTCTGCCTCCGCTGGAGGGTCCGAGGGGCCCGTCCAGCCACCACCTGCTGCTCCCACGCCGTCGCCTGCAGCGCCACCACCTGCGGCTCCCACGCCGTCGCCTGCAGCGCCACCCTCGTCTGGTCCAGCCTCCGAGTCTTCGCCCTCGTCTGGTTCAGCTTCAGCTGCAGCTTCTGTGTCTGCTCGTCCTACACGGCCCGCTGCACTACGTCGCCGCCGGTGCCTCCTGCCCGGCCAGCCTCCTGACCTGCTCCGTCGCCGCCGGTGCCTCCCGCCTGCCCGGCCCCCTGAACTGTCCTCTTGGCTCTTGGGCCGCCTGCCTCCGGGCCGCCCCCCTGAACTGCCCGGGTTTGGACTGTTGTGCCGTCAGCCTCCGGGCCGGCCTCCTGAACCTTTTCGAGACTGTTGCCTGGGCCTCTGCGCCTTTGATGGGCTTTTTGTCTGTTTTCTTTTGGACTGTTGCTGGGCCGCAGTGCTGTTGTTTTGTTCTGTTTTGGGCTTTTGCTCCCTGTATTTTTTGTCTCTGGCTCAGTGTGTTTGTTTCATTTCCAGGTTCTTCCTTTTTGCTGCCATCCTCCTCTCCTACTTGCAGGTCCTCACAGTGCAGGCTTGCTGCTGCTCAAACTAAACAGAGCTCCCTGAAAGGCACAGCCAATCACATTGGCCATATTTGTCACATGAGGTAGAGAACGTAATTTAAATCTTTCTTCACCGCTGGTTGAACGAGACGTTGACAGATTGTTTTTTTTCTTTCTATCACGTTTGTTTATCTTTACTTGAAGAAATCAAATTATTGGTGGGGCCATGCCCCCTCTGTCCATGCCAAATCTACGCCCTTGGCCTAGTACATGGTTCTGTTGTTGTAATGATGGTCATGTCATCCATGTAGAACCTAATGGGAGGAAGACGAAGGCAGTTAGGCAGTTTTGCAATCTTGGCTCAGTACACACACACACACACACACACACACACACACACACACACACACACACACACACACACACACACACACACACACACACACACACACACACACACACACACACACACACACACACACACTCCATTTTTATCTGTATCTAGCATTTCCGAGCAGCATGTCTTCATTATCTGTGTGTCTGCAAACACTCTGGTTTCAGTGGTTTCAGATCCATTTCTCTCTCACGTTGGTACAAATTAGTAAACACTTTTTATATTTCACTGTTTTTACACAAGTAAGCAGCACGTCTTTATCAAGATCAATAAGCTGCTCGCAAACAAGAGTTTTAGTCAAAGGTAATGTAGTAATAATTAAACATTTTAGTATTATTTGTTGACTCCATGTTCTGAGTGTTACATTTTGCCAACTTGTCTATTGGGGATAAAAAGTTAAAGTTAGACTGAAAGCGGGTTCAAGTGTCCAGTGTTCTTCATGTCATGATGTTGCAGTGCACTCACACAGAGGCTGTGGATGCTCCAACAGCACAACTGTGGTTTGTCACTGATATGTGAGACTTGAGTTTGTGCAGCTGAAAGCAGATGAAGAGGTAATTAAAAAAATAAATAAAAATAAAACAAATTTATATTTTTATATCTATATATATGTGTGTGTGTATATATATATAAATTAGTTTGTGTGCTGCAGCAGGCCCTGTACTGATGAGGTCCGCATGGTTCCCTCATTTAGATCCAGGCAGACTTTGAGGTCATAAGTCATGATGTGAGCTGTTAACTTTTGGATTAGCTTGTGTGTTATTGCACTGAACATCTCAAGAACTTCAATGTTCTTTTATTTATTTTCAGTGTTGGGGAGTAACAGAATACATGTACCGAAGTTACGTATTAAAATAGAAAATATGAGTAACTGTATTCCGTTACAGTTACCATTTAAAATGGTGGTATTCAGAATACAGTTACTTTTTTGAAATAAAGGGATTACACGGCCGTCTTTTCCTGTTTCATATGTTCGGCTATGCCCTCTCTGTTTTTGGTAATTCCATGCCGACAGAAACCCCCAAAAAAACACGCATTAAGAGGCTCTAATGGCGGTGTCTCAATCTCGCGGCCCATGTCACCCTACTTGCAGCCCACATAATGACGTGGAGAAATTTTTTTTTCAATTATTGTTCAAAAATGATTTAATATAAAAGCAACAGGCGGACTGTTCCAGGCAGAGCCCTAAAGAATGTAGCCTCATGGGCAGTGTAGCCCAGCTGTAAGTAAGCTATTAAGACTCGACTGTACACTGTGTTCGTGTTTTCCTCTGAAACAATAAGTTCTGTTGGAGCAGCCTTTCAACGCCTCTCTCTGTCTCTGCTAGCAAAGTTGACCCAGACAACAAAGTAAAGCTAGTTTTCAGCTACGAGCCGACATGAACCCGACGTATTAGCCAGAGGTCCCTTTACTACGGTTCAGAGCCGCGGACCTGTTTTATATACGCGCGGAATAGTTTTCTATATGAGATCGCTGCTAAAAGTGCAGCCTTACCTAATGTCCACCTACTGTTACTCATTTATATTAAGATTTAAAAATCTAGTTGGTGTTGGTATGGTGAGTAGCCTACAGTAATAGTAACAAATCACACAGCAATAGTACATTCATGTAGTTGTAAACAGCATGATAATATATTAAGTAATCCAAAGTATTCAGAATATGTTACTCTCATTGAGTAACGTAACGGATTACGTTACAAAATATATTTTGGGGCATGTAATCTGTAATCCAAGGGCGTAGATTTGGTTTTGGCATTGGTGGGGATGGATGATTCCACCACCGAACCCTGCCCCGTTTCTTTTTCCCCCTTTTTGTCTTTGCTAAAGACAAAAAAAAAGATTAACAAAAGGGAGAAATATACTTGCCTACATGAACCACCAAGTCATCATCCAATTTCACCTGTGATCTTGTATCACCATTACTCTCTGAGCTTTGTGTTGGTTCTTCTGTCACCTGATAAATAGGACATACATGACAATAAGAATAAAATGTGTAGCTGCTTTAGTGTTTCTGTCAGTTTGTGCAGATCTTGACTCATCAGTAATGTTTGTAGGCTGAGTGCATTTTTAAAACAATTTGTGCAAACTGCACTACAAGGTGGAATATTTGCAAAATCATGACTACCTCATGATATTTTGCCTCAAAAATGAACCCTATGAATATGTCAGTACCATTAGGATGAAATTATTGTGTCACCAACATTTTAACGTTAGACATATAATTTTAACAGCTTCTATAAACTAATATCCTGGCTTGCTCGAGGCTGCCGTTTTCTCTGACAGTTTCAATCAAAATTAGAAATGCTACTCTGAGACTGTTAGAACTAATAGTGCTGCCTGTTGTGCAGCACTATCGCGTTCGGTGTGAACGCACCGTAACACACCTTTTTGAGAAAAACTGTCTGAAAAATCCTCAGTACTATAAATTCAGGTCTTTGACATTTAATGAGAAAAGGGATTTCACTCAAACACTTGATTGTTTTTAGGAAACAGCAATTAATACACAAAGCCTGCGAGTGCTCCACCTCTGCCTGCCTGAAACATGCATTCATTCAAAGTTTGGAGATGAAATAGAACAGATAATCACAATGGCTTGAGTTACACTTACAGCATGATTTCAAGGTTAGAAACACCCAGAATAACAGAGTTTCTGTTGCTGTTTGAAGTCTTCTATTAAAAACACGTTTCACACTTTAGCCTGTCACTAATCTCTCATGCGATGAAAAACACAGATGCCTGTGCTGTCACTCACTATGGAAAGCTAGCACGAGCTTTCTCATTATTAGCATAGGTCATCACTAGGTGTCATATTGTACCCATGTTTTTATCCCAATTGCTGCAATGAAGAGAATTTAATTATTTAATGTTTTGAAATAAAATGTGCTTGAGCTCAGAATCTTTTAATTGTCACAGCTCTGGTTCCTTTTGACTCAGTGTTTTTGACTTCTTGTGTTTTAGTGTTACTTTGTATCATAGTTCATACTCTGGTTCATTTGTAGTCTTAGTTATTCTGTTTTGAGTTTCTCATATTCCCTGTTTAGCGTCTTGGTGATCAGATTCCCTCTTGTGTCTTTGGCCTCTGTGTGTGTGTCTGTGTTTATATATGTTGTGAGTTATTGTGTCTTGCTTCCCTCCTCATGTTTCATTCTCTTCCCCCCTGCCTGTTATGTTTCTCATGTCTCCTCTCGTTCCCTCGCTCCCTCTAATCTACCTTTCCTCCACTTCTCTGTCAAACTCATGTGTCAGTCTTGCGTTCCTTATGTGTCTTCTGTTCCCTCGTCATTGTACTCTGTGTTTGCCGCTGTCTCTCTAAGTATAGTGTTGCATTCTCCCTCATGACTGTGCGTTTCCCCTGTGTGCCTTTTCGTATGTTTAGTTTATATATGTCCCAGTAAAGTTTTGCATTATTTGCCTTTCAGCAAGTAAAGATGTGTTTTTGAGTTTCCCGTCTCGGTCTGCATTTTGGGTGCCTGCATTACAGCCGTCTATAACATTAATATCAAACCTCTTTAGTGCAAACAAGATCACCTTGGACATCCATTCAAAAACACAATCATGACTGTTATAACTGTATGACTCTGATACAGGATATTGGACTGGATTATCAAAGTTAAAGAGGTAATTGCAGGCTAGCCAACAAGCTACCAGGCTAACAGCTGAGAAAGCTAACAGCTGACCGAGGAAACAGCTGACTGAAACTGCTACCAGTGGAGCCAGATACAATGGGGCTGAAGAGGACTCCGTCAGCTGAGGAAGTCGGGGACATTAAAAGGTCTATTTACTTCTTAAGCTTCTTAAATATTATTATTAACCAGGTGTACATGAAGTTGAGCTGCAACCACTTTTTCGAGTATTTTAGAAATGAAGGGTAAATTGGAAATCGGACGGAGGTTGTTAAAGTTGTTAGGATCTAAAGAAGGTTTTTTGAATCAGTCTTGAATAAGGAGGGAACGATACCGGTGGTGAGAGAAGAGTGAATGATAGCCGAGATGAGTGGGAGTAGAGAAGAGAGGCAGGATTTCACAAGCCCTGTGGGCATGGGGTCAAGATGACATGTGGCAGGCTTTGATTTACATATGAACTCGGAAATATCGGATAAATCAGGAAGATGAAAAGTGGAAAACGACTCAAAAAGGAGAAAAGGTTCTGGAGAGGAGGTAGACACTGTCACGGCGAGTGAGATGAGCCGTGTGGAAAATAAAGGAGGATCCAAACGCAGGCACTCGTACAGGTGTGAGGGTGGTTTATTAAACACAAAAAAGGAAATGGACAAACGGCAAACGGAGCAAAGACTAAACTAAACTGGGAACAAACTGACTACAGAACACGAACCTGGACATGAATGAGAGCGGGCGGAAACAGATGACGGTAGACTGCAGGGAAACACACAGATGAAGCAGGGTGGAAACACAGACGGACCAGCAACTACGATGACAGAGGACACGACTTAAATACACACAGAAACATGGGAATTACACACAGGTGGTGGACACAGCTGGGAATAATCAACAAGACGAGACAGAGGGAAAACTGAACACACTCACATGAGACGCAAACCTTCACAATAAAACAGGAAACGAGAACACTACACCAAGACGCAGACCTGAGAGACAGACAGACAGAGAATGACACATGGAACCTGAACTAAACTAAATGTGAGATACAACCGAGAACAAATCCTTAACATGAATAAACAGAAACATAAAATTCTAATAATAATAATCATTATAATAATAATCCTCATAGTGCCCAAAACCACGACAATTATTCAAAAATAAACTAACAATCCAAAACTCAAAATACTGGGTCGAAACTGACCCAGAACCGTGACAGACACAACATTTGATCTGAGTTGCTGGTGGATGGTATTCATTTTCGTAGTCCAGAACAGCATCAAGGAGTTGCAGGTTTCAGAGGAATAGAAGTGTGGTGGTAAAGCGTTGGGGGGTTGAATTAGTTTGTTGGGAACTGAAAACAGAGTCCTTGCATTACCCTAATAAGACCTGATAATACCAGAGTAGAAACTTTGTTTGGCCTTGCTGATGGAGTCTTTATACTGAAGTACATGGTATTTATAGATTTCTGCGTCAACAGTTAAAGGAGATTTCTTATATTTACGCTCTAGCTGCCGAGCTTTGGCCTTCAAAGCTCAGAGGTCAGAGGTAAACCAGGGAGCAAAGGAAACAGAGTGGGTTTTTACAGGAGCCAGAGAATCAAGGACAATGTGTAGACAATTATTATAATATAACAACAAATCATCAGGAGTAGAATAGAAGTCCGGAATCTGAACATTGTCCAAACTGGTAGTGAGAATGTCCATATCAATGTTGTTGATGTTGCGGAACGAGATGAGACAGGTTGGCTTGGTAGAAGAGCAGCAGAGAGTGAGGTTAAATGAAAGGAGGTGTCAGGGTTCCTGGGTCGGTGACCCAGTGTTTTCAGTTTTGTCACATTTAGGTTATGTTGCCACATCAATGCTTTCACTTCCTGTTTTTCCCCGTGTCAGCTTGTCTCTCGTGTCATTAGTCAGATTATGTTCAGCCCTGTACTCACCTGTTTCCAATCATTGTCATCATTCAACCTGTGTATTTAAGTTCCTCGGTTTCACCAGTTCTCTGTCGTGTCATTGATGTTATGTTGTCGTTTCCGCCTGCGTTCAGCCAGCCATTCAGTCAGTCAGTCAGTCAGTCTGTCCGTCCGTCTGTCCTTCATTCATTCAGTCAGTCGTCCAGCCAGCCAGCCATTTCCTACCTCTGTTCTGTTTGTTCACTCCATCGATAATAAACACCAACCTTCACCTAACTATCCATGAGTCCTGCGTTTGGGTCACTTCCTCGCCTCCACTCAGCAACCCCTGACAGGAGGAAGTGGTCAGTTATGGGGATTTCAGCAGCAGAAAGATTCGAGGGAGAAAGACCAGAACAGCAGACCAAGTCCAGGGTGTGTCCTTTAGAGTGAATGGCAAAGTCGATAAATTGTTTAAATTCAGAGCCTTCGAGACAAGAGGAAAAGTCTCTGGTGAGCAGACGGTCATTATTATCCATATGAATGTTGAAATTTCCCACCAAGATCACATTTGGGGAGAGAGATGAAAGATGGGTTAGTAGATTAGCAAAGTCACTGAGGAAGACAGGGTTAGGTTTAGGGGGGCGGTATACAGTAGCTATGATGGTGGGAATGGGTCCAGTCAGCTCACATGCAAGGCACTCAAGGGAACTAAAGGTATCAAGATTAACTGGCAGGACTTTCAAGTGCTGGCGAAAGAAGATCGCGAGACCACCCCCACGACCTATGCAGCGAGGTTTAGAAAGGTAAACAAACCCCGGAGGAGTAGATTCATTTAGCTGAGAAAAGTCATCCGGTTGTTGCCAGGTTTCAGTTTAGCAGAAAAAGTCAAACTTACGGTCAGATAGGAGGTCTTGGATGAGAGGCCCCTTATTTGTCAGTGAGCGAATGTTTAGAAGACAGAAGTTGAGTGGAGTATTTTCTTTTTTGCTAATCGCGGTCGGCGCCCTGGGCAGGTGGGCTAGAGATCGGTGGTTGACAACCCGATCAAGGTTCCTGCGAGGGCGGCGAGTAGCAGACCAAAACAATTTAGTTCCATTGGAGTTATGGAAAATCCTGCGGGACCCGCGATGGATGTATCTCCGGCGAGGCTGGGAAGTGATGTCTGGGTGGTAGTGGAGCTCCGCCGGCGACGGGAGCGACAGCTGCCCGCGAAGGTGCAGGAGCTCAGCGGCTGTATAGCGGAGCAGACCAGCCATAGGATGGTAGACGAGCGTCAGGAGAATCCATAATAGTGCCGACCAGCTCAGGAACATCTTGGCCTACATCTTCGTTTATGTGGAGGAAAAGGAGCCGAGCCAGCCGGAGCGACGAACAGGTAGGCTAAAATAGCTCAAACAGTTAAATTAGTGCAGCTCACTGAGAAGAAGACGTCAGAGCACATTCAGCTGAAATAGCAGATGTTGAGGACAAGCGTTGCAAATCAATCCCTGGCAGAGATCAATCTGGTCCTGAGTGTGAATGTCCCTGTTCATTCAAATCTGAATCCAAATAATCCAAATAATTGAAAGTGTACCGGTGAGTAGCGGTAGCTAGGCGCGCCAGCGTTCACTCAAGCCGGAACCCAATTGATATTGATATGATAGTGGTTAAAAGATATAGTAAGGCTATTATAAAACCGTTTACGTACATCTGTAATTTATCATTTCAAACTAGTCGATTTCCAGACAGAATGAAAATAGCAAAAGTTATACCTCTATACAAATCTGGCAACAAACACCATTTCATAAACTACAGGCCGGTCTCTTTACTACCTCAATTCTCAGAAATTCTTGAAAACCTGTTTAACAACCAACTGGAAAAATTTATAGATAAACATAAACTACTCACTGAGAGTACGGATCAAGCAGAATTCAATAGAATACATCACAAATTTCTTAGACAAAAAGCAATATGTGGCTGGGTTATTCAAAGACTTGACAAAGGCATTTGACACTATAGATCACAATATATTAATAAGAAAACTGGAACGTTATGCTGTCAAAGGGGTAGTTTTAAATTGGGTCCTGAATTATTTAAGTAAGCAGTTTGTGAAATTAAATGGTGGTTGCGTCTTATGTATGGACATTGCTTGTGGTGTACCCCAAGGCTCAGTTTTGGGCCCAAAATTCTTCAACTTAAACATTAACAACATCTGTAAAGTGTCCAAAGTATTAAAAATGGTTCTCTTTGCTGACGATACAAACATCTTCTGCTCTGGTGATGATCTGCAGAATTTATTGGAGGATATGACTAATGAAATAAGTAAAGTGAAGTTCTGGCTTGATAAAAACAAATTATCATTAAATTTGAAAAAAACTAAAATGATGTTATTTGGAAATAGTACTTTAAATACAATGCTAAGATTAAACTAAATGGTGTTGATATTGAAAGAGTCAGGGAAAATAAATTTCTGGGGGTAATAATAGATGAAAAACTGGAGTGCTCACGTAAGATATATTCATTCCAAAGCATCACGAAGCATTGCAATACTAAACAAGGCAAAGCAGGTATCACACGGGACATCACTTCATATTCTCTACTGTTCACTGGTTTCACCATACTTAAGCTTTTGTGCAGAGGTCTGGGGCAACAACTATTAAACCACATTACTTTCACTTTTTACTCTTCAACAAAAAAAGCAGTTCGAATCATCCACAATGCAGGTTACAGGGAACATACAAACTCACTATTTTTGCAGTCTGAAATATTGAAACTTGCTGATCTAGTGAAATTCCAAACAGCACAAATTATATTCAAAGCAAAAAATAAGGAACTGCCAGATTATATTCAGAGTAAGTTATAATTTAAGGGGTTTTTGTAACTCAAAACAGGGAAGGTACGTACAACAGGAAGAAGCTTTTGTGTTTCTGTGCATGGAGTGAAGCTGTGGAACAGTTTGAATATGAAATTGAAGCAATATCCAAACATAAAACAGTTCAAAAAGAGTTATAAAGATATGATCTTCTTGAGCTATAAAGAAAAGGGAAAATGTTGAAATTAAGTGAATGTCGCTATTTAGAAAACTTCATGATGTGATATTATAGTATATATTATATCAGAAATCTGTTCACTATTTTTATTACAGATTATATCAGTAAGTGACTAAATATTGACTGATAACTTATGGCAAAGGGGTGGGATTAAATAAGTGTGTACTTCTTCCCTCTCCCTTTCGACATGTAACTGAATCAGAACAGAAGCAATATTGAAATGTATTAACTTTATTTTGTATAGTATGTTTTTCTCAGATTTTCTTTGCTAAATGTACCTGTATATTGTTTACATGATTGAAAGAAATTAACAAACAGGCCCAAATACAGGAGAAGGACAGCTGAGAGTGGAAAAAAATCACAAAAATAAATACTGCCAGATTTTCAACTTCGGTCTACAAGAAAATAAGAAGATCATGGGATTAGCCTCGATTGCACTTTGGACCTATTGACGGGATGCGCTCCGTCCCTTGATGCATGTACACTTTCAATTTCTGGTTGGGCTGCTTGGGTACAAAGTAAGTTTCATCATCAGATGATGAGCTTCATGTAAACATCTGCATGGAAACTGGATGCCTGGACTTCTCTGCTTACTTAGACCAAACCAAACCCTGAATTATGTTGGAAAATATGTGATGTTTTATGAAGGATCACATAAGAAACAACATTTTTTAGTTGTTTTTGAAACTAAAAAACTATTCAAAAAGTTTTAAATAGTTTAGAAAGGACTTTTACATTTTCATAATATTCATGGCTGTGTGGTAAAGCTGACATTATCTCACTTGTAATGGTTCAGATTGGACACTGTGACTGGCCGGTTCTGTGCTCCAGGCCACATGTTTGATACCCCTGGACCCATGCAACGAAGTATAAAAAAACGTGTCCACACTTTGGCCTGTGAAGAGTGAAAGCAGATATACGGCGTGATATCGAGCCAAATGCTTCAAAGTGTTCCTTGATGATGTGATAAAGAAGTGGCGTTCCTCCTCCAACCACAAACAGGAAGCTCATGAAGCGAGCAGTGTCAGTGCTTGTACGACACTCACCACGAGACCTCTGAGCAGGATGGCTGCAGTCGCACAGCTCTGCTTCTCCCTGCTGTTCACTCTCATCAGCAACATTCATGCAGAAGAATTTATCGCCATAAGAGAAGAAGGAGACTCTTTACAGTTCAAGCTCCCAGATCAAAACAGCTCCTGCATCACCTCCAGACGTGTTGGTGAAGATACTCTGGTCCTGTGGAACATCTCTGACCCCTGGAACAGAAACTTCACAGTACATGAAGACCTGACAGGACGACTCTCATTTCCTGAGACATTTCATGGTTCTCCTTCATTTACTCTCAACAACCTGACCCACTCAGACTCTGGACTGTACCAAGAAGTGTGCTGGACTCAGGGCAGCGTGACATATGAGAGAAACATCAGCCTGACTGTGTGTAAGACAGTAAGGGGGCAAGAATCTATCATAAGTCCTGAAGACACTGTAGACGTACAATGTAAAGGAGCAGGTGAGAATCTGACGGTGCGTTGGATCAGACATTACGGGGAGTGGCAACAAGACATGCGGAATAGATTTGAAGACAGAACAATTTTGAAGGTGAATAAAGTCCAAGAAAGTTTCCTGGAGGTGACAAACACATCACTTCTTCATGTCTTCAATGAACAACAAACTGTTTACATCTGCCTGGTGATGAACCAACAGCAGTGTGTGAGCACTTACTCTGTACGTTTGACCAAAGAAATAAAGCGACGTTATGCTTCAGAGGGAGACACAGCTGTGCTGGAGTGTCCCTTCATGGACCCCATTCATGACCAGCCCCCAGTTTGGATGAAGGAAGTATTTCCCTACAAAACTGCTGAAGAAATTGGTCGAAACTTCTCGCTGGTATTTCCATCACTAATGTTAAGTGATTCAGGTTTCTACTACTGTGTAGGTGAAACAGTAAAACATGAGTACGAGCTTTTGGTGTGCCCTAAACTTGGTCCACCTGCAGTAAAGGTTTTCTCAGAGGGAGATGAAGTCACTATGAGATGCTCTGATGATTGGAAAAATAGTGCTTTGGGCTCTATGTTCTTTAAGTTGATCCAAACAGAAGGTAACATTGTGTTCAATGATGTGTTCTGCAGTGACAATAGAATCACTTGTTCCAATGGCAGCCTGATAATCTCTAATGTCTCACTGGAAGATGCAGGAGAGTATGTGTGTGCAGGTTTTAAGTCAGGTGATGAGTGTGTGTCAGCAGAAAAATTTGTTCTGATCTACAGAGAGCCCTTTGGGGTTTACTCGACCTTCTACAGAGTCAGGTGGATACTGCTCAGCAGTCTGCAGGTGATGCTTTGTGTTGTTGTGGTCTGTGTGACACAGAAAACCAGGAGAGGAGAGCAGCTTTCAGCTCAGACACACACTTAATATGCTTATAATAATAATAATAATAATAGTAATAATAATAATAATACATAGAAGTGAAGAAATCAAAACAAAAACAAACAAAAATATTATTGTAGATATGAATCTGTGACCTGACTGGACGGTTCAGTCTCTTATATGATTATATATTTTAAACATTTTGCCTTTTTCTATCTTTCGACTTAATTCTTGTTTATTTCTGCTCATATTTTATTTCAGTTATAATGATTATGTGCTTTTTTGTTTTATGTGATTTGATGTTTATCCATATCTCATTCATGTATCTCTCAGAGTATCATTTTGAATATTCTTCTGTTTCTATCAGTGATCAGTTCGATCTATAATAAATGTTAGAAACCAGTTGTAAATGTATTCGTTCTTCACTCTGATGTGAATCATTATCATCTCTCTTGGAAAATGTATTTTGTTATTGTGTTTAAGAGCAGATTCATTACAGCACCATGTTCATCTGCACTATATTGTTTTCATTGTTGTGAATAAACATGATTGTCTGATACAGCAAACACTTCATAATATGGACGTTACTGCTTTGATTGTGTTTTTATATTCTCCATTTTTGTTAGGAATCATTTCTGAAATAAAAATATCTAAATCTAATTTAACAGAAGATGAGAAGATGCTGTTCCATAATTCACTGCAGCGGGCCTCCATTCATGAAAACCATTAACACAATAAATAAAGTGGCACAGATCATGCAAATGTTTATTTTAACTGTATTTTCCTATTCATGCCAAAACCTGCTGTCATATTTGGAGTTTTAACAGTTTCTAAGCTCACTGTTGAACTCTGAACATCACACTGCTGGAATAAAAACTGCTTCTTGTTGAGTTGTTGCTTTGCATGAAGAACGCACATTTATATAAAGTCAGGTGTGTTTAAGGCTCGATATAATCAGTTTGCAGTAATAATGCCCTTTGCTGATTTCCAAACAAGAAAAATGAGGAGGCTGAAGAAAAATCAACATGCTGTTTATATCACAAATAACTCTTTGGGTAGAATTTGCTGAGCAAAGGGTCTGAGGATTAGGACTCAGGTGCAGATTCATCAAGAGGAGCGTGGCATTACTACAAACTGTTCCACCCTATAAACACTAAATGCATGTGAACAGGTGACCGGCACAATGAGCTGAAGAGCACAAAACATTATTTACCTTCAGATCACGAGCCGTCCCAGTCAAAATGTGCATAAAGGACATTTTTGAAAAGCAATAAATTGTGTGCCACAGACTTCTTATTCACATTTATTTGACACATATAAGTGTAACTACAAACTCACAGGCTAAGCCATAAATTTAGCTGCAAAAATATTCCTGTTCACAACTTTCAGTTACAAAACTGACACTGTGCCTCTTCAGTAAATCCAGCAGCTTTTTAACATTAAACACTTTTTGCTGCAGATGTTAGTAAATTTAATGTAGATCAGAACAAATTTTTCTGCTGACAAACAGTCACCTGACTTAAAACCTGCTTTCTTCATCCAAACTGGGGGCTGGTCATGAATGGGGTCCATGAAGGGACACTCCAGCACAGCTGTGTCTCCCTCTGAAGCATAACGTAGCTTTGGTTCTTTGATCAAATGTACAGAGTAAGTGCTCACACACTGCTGTTGGTTCATCACCAGGCAGGTGTAAACAGTATGTTCTTCATTGAAGACATGAAGAAGTGATGTGTTTGTCACCTCCAGGAAACTTTCTTGGACTTCATTCACCTTCAAAATTGTTCTGTCTTCAAAACGACTCGGCCCAGCTTGTTGCCGCTTACTGTCATGTCTGATCCAACGCACCGTCAGATTCTCACCTGCTCCTTTACATTGTACGTCTACAGTGTCTTCAGGACTTCTGATATCTTCCCTCCTTACTGTCTTACACACAGTCAGGCTGATGTTTCTCTCATATGTCACGCTGCCCTGAGTCCAGCACACTTCTTGGTACAGTCCAGAGTCTGAGTGGGTCAGGTTGTTGAGAGTAAATGAAGGAGAACCATGAAATGTCTCAGGAAATGAGAGTCGTCCTGTCAGGTCTTCATGTACTGTGAAGTTTCTGTTCCAGGGGTCAGAGATGTTCCACAGGACCAGAGTATCTTCACCAACACGTCTGGAGGTGATGCAGGAGCTGTTTTGATCTGGGAGCTTGAACTGTAAAGACTCTCCTTCTTCTCTTATGGCGATAAATTCTTCTGCATGAATGTTGCTGATGAGAGTGAACAGCAGGGAGAAGCAGAGCTGTGCGACTGCAGCCATCCTGCTCAGAGGTCTCGTGGTGAGTGTCGTACAAGCACTGACACTGCTCGCTTCATGAGCTTCCTGTTTGTGGTTGGAGGAGGAACGCCACTTCTTTATCACATCATCAAGGAACACTTTGAAGCATTTGGCTCGATATCACGCCGTATATCTGCTTTCACTCTTCACAGGCCAAAGTGTGGACACGGTTTTTTATACTTCGTTGCATGGGTCCAGGGGTATCAAACATGTGGCCTGGAGCACAGAACCGGCCAGTCACAGTGTCCAATCTGAACCATTACAAGTGAGATAATGTCAGCTTTACCACACAGCCATGAATATTATGAAAATGTAAAAGTCCTTTCTAAACTATTTAAAACTTTTTGAATAGTTTTTTTAGTTTCAAAAACAACTAAAAAATGTTGTTTCTTATGTGATCCTTCATAAAACATCACATATTTTCCAACATAATTCAGGGTTTGGTTTGGTCTAAGTAAGCAGAGAAGTCCAGGCATCCAGTTTCCATGCAGATGTTTACATGAAGCTCATCATCTGATGATGAAACTTACTTTGTACCCAAGCAGCCCAACCAGAAATTGAAAGTGTACATGCATGAAGGGACGGAGCGCATTCCGTCAATAGGTCCAAAGTGCAATCGAGGCTAATCCCATGATCTTCTTATTTTCTTGTAGACCGAAGTTGAAAATCTGGCAGTATTTATTTTTGTGATTTTTTTTCCACTCTCAGCTGTCCTTCTCCTGTATTTGGGCCTGTTTGTTAATTTCTTTCAATCATGTAAACAATATACAGGTACATTTAGCAAAGAAAATCTGAGAAAAAAATACTATACAAAATAAAGTTAATACATTTCAATATTGCTTCTGTTCTGATTCAGTTACATGTCGAAAGGGAGAGGGAAGAAGTACACACTTATTTAATCCCACCCCTTTGCCATAAGTTATCAGTCAATATTTAGTCACTTACTGATATAATCTGTAATAAAAATAGTGAACAGATTTCTGATATAATATATACTATAATATCACATCATGAAGTTTTCTAAATAGCGACATTCACTTAATTTCAACATTTTCCCTTTTCTTTATAGCTCAAGAAGATCATATCTTTATAACTCTTTTTGAACTGTTTTATGTTTGGATATTGCTTCAATTTCATATTCAAACTGTTCCACAGCTTCACTCCATGCACAGAAACACAAAAGCTTTTTCCTGTTGTACGTACCTTCCCTGTTTTGAAGTTACAAAAACCCCTTAAATTATAACTTACTCTGAATATAATCTGGCAGTTCCTTATTTTTTGCTTTGAATATAATTTGTGCTGTTTGGAATTTCACTAGATCAGCAAGTTTCAATATTTCAGACTGCAAAAATAGTGCGTTTGTATGTTCCCTATAACCTGCATTGTGGATGATTCGAACTGCTTTTTTTGTTGAAGAGTAAAAAGTGAAAGTAATGTGGTTTAATAGTTGTTGCCCCAGACCTCTGCACAAAAGCTTAAGTATGGTGAAACCAGTGAACAGTAGAGAATATGAAGTGATGTCCCGTGTGATACCTGCTTTGCCTTGTTTAGTATTGCAATGCTTCGTGATACTTTGGAATGAATATATCTTACGTGAGCACTCCAGTTTTTCATCTATTATTACCCCCAGAAATTTATTTTCCCTGACTCTTTCAATATCAGCACCATTTAGTTTAATCTTAGCATTGTATTTAAAGTACTATTTCCAAATAACATCATTTTAGTTTTATTCAAATTTAATGATAATTTGTTTTTATCAAACCAGAACTTCACTTTACTTATTTCATTAGTCATATCCTCCAATAAATTCTGCAGATCATCACCAGAGCAGAAGATGTTTGTATCGTCAGCAAAGAGAACCATTTTTAATACTTTGGACACTTTACAGATGTTGTTAATGTTTAAGTTGAAGAATTTTGGGCCCAAAACTGAGCCTTGGGGTACACCACAAGCAATGTCCATACGTAAGGAGCAACCACCATTTAATTTCACAAACTGCTTACTTAAATAATTCAGGACCCAATTTAAAACTACCCCTTTGACAGCATAACGTTCCAGTTTTCTTATTAATATATTGTGATCTATAGTGTCAAATGCCTTTGTCAAGTCTTTGAATAACCCAGCCACATATTGCTTTTTGTCTATGGAATTTGTGATGTATTCTATTGAATTCTGCTTGATCCGTACTCTCAGTGAGTAGTTTATGTTTATCTATAAATTTTTCCAGTTGGTTGTTAAACAGTTTTTCAAGAATTTCTGAGAATTGAGGTAGTAAAGAGACCGGCCTGTAGTTTATGAAATGGTGTTTGTTGCCAGATTTGTATAGAGGTATAACTTTTGCTATTTTCATTCTGTCTGGAAATCGACTAGTTTGAAATGATAAATTACAGATGTACGTAAACGGTTCTATAATAGCCTTACTATATCTTTTAACCACTATCATATCAATATCAATTGGGTTCCGGCTTGAGTGAACGCTGGTGCGCCTGGCTACCGCTACTCACCGGTACATTTTAGATTATTTGGATTCAGATTTGGATTAACAAGGACATTCACACTCAGGACCAGATCGATCTCTGCCAGGGATTGATTTGCAACGCTTGTCCTCAACATCTGCTATTTCAGCTGAATGTGCTCTGACGTCGTCTTCTCAGTGAGCTGCACTAGCTTAACTGTTTGAGCTATTTTAGCCTACCTGTTCGTCGCTCCGGCTGGCTCGGCTCCTTTTCCTCCACATAATCGAAGATGTGGCATCCTATGGCTGGTCTGCTCCGCTATACAGCCGCTGAGCTCCTGCACCTTCGCGGGCAGCTGTCGCTCCCGTCGCCGGCGGAGCTCCACTACCACCCAGACATCACTTTCCAGCCTCGCCGGAGATACATCCATCGCGGGTCCCGCTGGATTTTCCATAACTCCAATGGAACGAAATTGTTTTGGTCTGCTACTCGCCGCCCTCGCAGGAACCCTGATCGGGCTGTCAACCACCAATCTCTAGCCCACCTGCCCAGGGCGCCGACCGCGATTAGCAAAAAAGAAAATACTCCACTCAACTTCTGTCTTCTAAACATTCGCTCACTGACAAATAAGGGGCCTCTCATCCAAGACCTCCTATCTGACCGTAAGTTTTAGTTTTTCTGCTAAACTGAAACCTGACAACAACCGGATGACTTTTCTCAGCTAAATGAATCCACTCCTCCGGGGTTTGTTTACCTTTCTAAACCTCGCTGCATAGGTCGTGGGGGTGGTCTCACGATCTTCTTTCGCCAGCACTTGAATGTCCTGCCAGTTAATCTTGATACCTTTAGTTCCCTTGAGTGCCTTGCATGTGAGCTGACTGGACCCATTCCCACCATCATAGCTACTGTATACCGCCCCCCTAAACCTAACCCTGTCTTCCTCAGTGACTTTGCTAATCTACTAACCCATCTTTCATCTCTCTCCCCAAATGTGATCTTGGTGGGAAATTTCAACATTCATATGAATAATAATGACCGTCTGCTCACCAGAGACTTTTCCTCTTGTCTCGAAGGCTCTGAATTTAAACAATTTATCGACTTTGCCATTCACTCTAAAGGACACACCCTGGACTTGGTCTGCTGTTCTGGTCTTTCTCCCTCGAATCTTTCTGCTGCTGAAATCCCCATAACTGACCACTTCCTCCTTTCATTTAACCTCACTCTCTGCTGCTCTTCTACCAAGCCAACCCGTCTCATCTCGTTCCGCAACATCAACAACATTGATATGGACATTCTCACTACCAGTTTGGACAATGTTCAGATTCCGGACTTCTATTCTACTCCTGATGATTTGTTGTTATATTATAATAATTGTCTACACATTGTCCTTGATTCTCTGGCTCCTGTAAAAACCCACTCTGTTTCCTTTGCTCCCTGGTTTACCTCTGACCTCTGAGCTTTGAAGGCCAAAGCTCGGCAGCTAGAGCGTAAATATAAGAAATCTAGTTTAACTGTTGATTCAGAAATCTATAAATACCATGTACTTCAGTATAAAGACTCCATCAGCAAGGCCAAACAAAGCTTCTACTCTGGTATTATCAGGTCTTATTAGGGTAATGCAAGGACTCTGTTTTCAGTTCCCAACAAACTAATTCAACCCCCCAACGCTTTACCACCACACTTCTATTCCTCTGAAACCTGCAACTCCTTGATGCTGTTCTGGACTACGAAAATGAATACCATCCACCAGCAACTCAGATCTAATGTTGTGTCTA
Source organism: Neolamprologus brichardi (assembly GCF_056152115.1). NCBI lineage: Eukaryota > Metazoa > Chordata > Actinopteri > Cichliformes > Cichlidae > Neolamprologus > Neolamprologus brichardi. The sequence continues at coordinate 41,884,993 of NC_142117.1, read as the reverse complement.
CCTCCTCTCCAGAACCTTTTCTCCTTTTTGAGTCGTTTTCCACTTTTTATCTTCCCGATTTATCCGATATTTCCGAGTTCATATGTAAATCAAAGCCTGCCAAATGTCATCTTGACCCCATGCCTACAGTGCTTGTGAAATCCTGCCTCTCTTCTCTACTCCCACTCATCTCTGCTATCATTCACTCTTCTCTCACCACCGGTATCGTTCCCTCCTTATTCAAGACTGATTCAAAAAACCTTCTTTAGATCCTAACAACTTTAACAACCTCCGTCCGATTTCCAATTTACCCTTCATTTCTAAAATACTTGAAAAAGTGGTTGCAGCTCAACTTCATGTACACCTGGTTAATAATAATATTTACGAGAGATTTCAATCTGGTTTTCGCTCATGTCACAGTACAGAAACTGCTTTACTTAAAGTCACTAACGATCTTCTAATCGGAGCTGACTCTGGCCTTCTCACCATTCTCGTCCTTTTAGATCTGAGCTCAGCCTTCGACACCATTTCTCACTCTGTACTTCTAAGCAGACTTTCCTCTCTCGGCATCTCTGACACACCGCTCGCCTGGTTCAAATCATATCTCCTCGACCGCTCCCAGTTTATTCAACTAAGATCATTCCGCTCTCGTCTATTGCCCGTCACCTCTGGTGTACCTCAAGACTCAGTTTTAGGCCCTATTCTCTTCATCACATACATCCTCCCTCTAGGTACCATTTTCCGCAAATTTGATCTTCAGTTTCACTGTTTTGCTGATGACACCCAGTTATATCTCTCTTGCAGACCTGATTCCTCCCTCCCACCTTCCTCCCTTTCAGAATGTCTATCCGAGTTAAAATCCTGGTTTATCTCTAATTTTCTCAAGCTCAACGAGGATAAAACTGAAATCCTTCTTATTGGTACCAAATCCAACCTTTTGAAGGTGAACCATTTCTCACTCACCATCGATAACTCCACAGTTTTCCCTTCTCCTCAGGTTAAGAGCCTTGGTGTCATCCGAGACAGTTCACTATCCCTTAAATCTCACATCAATAATCTCACCCGTTCTGCCTACTTCCATCTACGCAACATTAACAGATTGCTTCCTTCTCTTTCCACCCAGTCTACGTCCATTCTTGTCCACAGTCTTGTTACCTCCTGTATTGACTACTGCAATTCTCTTTTGCATGGTCTCCCCCAAAAATTCCTCCATAAGCTTCAACTGGTTCCGAACTCTTCTGCTCGCATTATCACCAGAACCCCTCCTACCAGCACATCACCCCTGTTCTTCAGGAACTTCACTGGCTCCCTGTGAAATTCCAGATAATATTCAAACTTCTGCTCACCTTCAAGGCCCTTCATAACCTCGCTCCTCCTTACCTTTCTGACCTGTTAAGCAGTACCTGTTCTGCCCGTTCACTTTGATCTTCTTCTATCCAGCTTGCTGTCCCTTCTTTCCGCCTCACCACCATGGGAAGCAGAGCTTTCAGCTGCTCTGCTCCCAGACTGTGGAGCTCTCTACCCCCAAATATAAGAAACATTGGTTCTCTCCCCCAGTTTAAATCCCAACTCAAAACCCATCTGTTCAAATCTGCATATTCACATTATGTTTTGATCCTATTGTAAAGTGTCCTTGGGTGACTTGAAAGGCGCTCATAAATAAAATTTATTATTATTATTATTATTATTATCATTATTATTATTATTATTATTATTATTATTATTATTATTAATATCAGTACAATCCAAAGATTGCCACAACCTCCATATTATATTCTTCACGGTCATTACAAATTAAATACTTAGGATAGTTTTCTTGTCCAGCCCCACGTTTTATAACACTGTTCAGTATTTCCCATAAACTTTTAATATTATTTCTATTTATATCTAATTGCTTCTTATAGTATTCCTTTTTACTATATTTAAGTATATTAATTAACTTATTTTTATATTTTTTTTATCTGATTTCAGCATCTTCAGTTCTCTTTCTTAAGAAATCTCTGTATAGAGCATTTTTCTTTATAGATGCATTTTGCAGACCTTTTCTTATCCATGGACAGCCCATATATTTATGTTTCCTACTATATCGCTTTATTGGACAGTTGGTATTATACAATAATGTAAATATTCAAAGGAATTCATTATGCGCACTATGAACGTCTTGTTTCTGATATATTTCACCCTAGTTCTGTTTCATTAAATCTTTTTTCAGTGCATTCACTCTTTCTTCTGTTCTTGCTTGTCTGTACTCTTTTTTACTGTCCACTTTATTGATCTTGTAATTCCTATCATAGATGGTAAAAATTAGAAGATGGTCTCTTATGTCTTTAATCAGGAGTCCACTTACAGTCTTATTTTTAATGTCATTTGTAAAAATGTTGTCTATGAGAGTTGCACAATGTGATGTGATCCTGGTAGTCTAGTAATTCTTCTGCATTTTGGATGTGAAGGAGCTTTACCTCCACAAGTTCAAGGATACTTTTCTGCTGCAACCTGATAGTGGAAATTTCCTCCATTAAGAAGTAAAGAGACCTTTTAATGTCCCCGACTTCCTCAGCTGACGGAGTCCTCTTCAGCCCCATTGTATCTGGTTCCACTGGTAGCAGGTTCAGTCAGCTGTTTCCTCGGTCAGCTGTTAGCTTTCTCAGCTGTTAGCCTGGTAGCTTGTTGGCTAGCCTGCAATTACCTCTTTAACTTTGATAATCCAGTCCAATATCCTGTATCAGAGTCATACAGTTATAACAGTCATGATTGTGTTTTTGAATGGATGTCCAAGGTGTAGTTTATACACTGGAGTAAGTATCTTGTTTGCACTAAAGAGGTTTGATATTAATGTTATAGACGGCTGTAATGCAGGCACCCAAAATGCAGACGGAGACGGGAAACTCAAAAACACATCTTTACTTGCTGAAAGGCAAATAATGCAAAACTTTACTGGGACATATATAAGCTAAACATACGAAGAGGCACACGGGGGAAACGCACAGCCATGAGGGAGAATGCAACACTATACTTAGAGAGACAGCGGCAAACACAAAGTACAATGACGAGGGAACAGAAGACACATGAGGAACACAAGACTGACACATGAGTTTGACAGAGAAGTGGAGGAAAGGTAGATTAGAGGGAGCGAGGGAACGAGAGGAGACATGAGAAACATAACAGGCAGGGGGGAAGAGAATGAAACATGAGGAGGGAAGCAAGACACAATAACTCACAACATATATAAACACAGACACACACAGACACACAGAGGCCAAAGACACAAGAGGGAATCTGATCATCAAGACGCTAAAAAGGGAATAAAAGAAACTCAAAACAGAATAACTAAGACTACAAATGAACCAGAGTATGAACTATGATACAAAGTAACACTAAAACACAAGAACTCAAAAACACTGAGTCAAAAGGAACCAGAGCTGTGACAATTAAAAGATTCTGAGCTCAAGCACATTTTATTTCAAAACATTAAATAATTAAATTGTCTTCATTGCAGTAATTGGGTTTGAAGAGAGAGTCTCACTTCTCTATTCACTATGGAGAGCAGAGCAGCAGCGTAAAGGATGCTTTACACAAAAATGTATTTGAAATAATATTAAGATGCTCAAACAGAAAAACATTAAACAGAAATATATAAAATATAACTATTTACAGAGAGACAGGAATAAAAAGGACCCAGCTTAAAGTGAAAGAGCCTCAGGGAGAAGGAGGAGAAAAATAAGAACATTGTTTCTGCCCTGGAGAGCTGCTGCCTCATCAGAAGACTACTGGTTGCTAGAATGAATGGCTGTGGCTGGACCTGCCCCTTTGAACTAGGTCAGAGCATCACGTCACCAGGCTCCTGATTGGTTGTCGTGGCGCGACTTGACACTGGAGTTCAGATTTTTCCAACTCGAGCGGTAGACGCGATAAGCAGTAGCGGTCCTAGCCTGTTTGGCGCCCTGGGCGAACACCCCCTCTGGCACCCCCCCCCCCCCCCCCCCCGCCCCCCCTCACACACACACATGAAGAGAGAGACGAAGTATGCATTGTATGCAAACGTTGTATGCAAACGGCTACTAAACAGACATCATAATTCGTCATACAATGAGAACAGGACAAATCAACACTGACTAATTAATATTATATTATTGTATATATTGTTTGGAGTTTAGTCTGTTACTGTTACTATTTTTACCATTTCTTCTTGGAGGAACTGTAACCCAAATAATTTCCTTAGGGATTAATAAAGTATCCTGATTCTTAATGTTTTAGGATACATGACCTGCCATTATCCAATGACACATCTGCTTACCTGTGTCTTTTGCTCGTTTCTCCTTGTAGGAGTCATAATTAAATGTATTGAATTTTAAGGATCACTCGGTTTTCATTTGTTTGGTTGCTATGGTGATGTGTAACGGGAGTCACGTGGGTGCTAGCGGCGACATTAAGAGGGCGTTGTCAGTCTGTCTTTCACTGGTTTGATTTTGACAGAGAGGAGGGCTGGGTAGCCGTAGTTTTTGTTGACCGCAGCACAACGAGTTTCCCCTTGTTGCATCAGAGCCTGTGATGTTTTAAGAGTTTGAATCGCGAGCCGATCACATTGCTCTGTAAACTTTTCAAGCACTTTAATAAACAAGCAAGCAATTCCACCTCTGGCATTACTGCGTAAAGTTGAGAGGCAAATAGGCAGGCTCAGTCCCCGGCCTCTAGCGACTGTGGAAGTCGCTACACTCCTCCTCTTCTTTTCTCATTTAAAAAATGAGAAAAGAAGTTTAAAAACGGGTTGTGTGTGAGACTTTAGATCAACAAAATATAAAATATACATTTTAAATTGTTATTGATCCCTTTACCCCTGGTCCTAAAGTGTATATTTATTTTCTTACTCTTCTTATATATATTGTTTGTTTACTTGCACTGTTGTAACTGGAGCCTCGTCGTCTCGTCTCTCTATATACTGGAGCGGAGATGACAATAAAGTTTACTTTGACTTCAACAGCGAGCAGGAGCACCGAGGGCTCTCGCGCTCACTTTTCGTGTATAGAATTTTGAAAAAACATCGGTGCAAATGATAAGTCTGTATCATGATGTCTGGTGTTTTTGTGTTTGTTGGTTTGTTTGTAATTTGTTTTATTTTGCGAGTTGGTAATTTTTGCTGCTCCAGCCAGCCAGAGCATCCCCCGCCGCCTCGCCCTTTCCTCCCTGTGCCGCAAGCAGCAGGCGCACCTCGCAAACGGAGGCGCCCTTACTCCCAGCAAATGGGCGACAGAAAACCGATGCCATTCCCAATATGCGCTGGCATGATGTCGGGGCAGCATGAGAACAAGCCGCGATGCCGCCCCCACCACGATGCCGCCCCGGGCAACCGCCCGTGTCGCCCGTATCTAAAACCGCTACTGGCGATAAGCGTGAATGCACAAAATGCTCCACACAAACTGCAGCGCGTATTTTATTGCGCTTCAAACGCGTCAGTCGTGCTACACGAATCAGGCAGAGAAGCAGATCTGCTTCTGAAGTTTTGCATGACCCCCAGTCGCGCTTTATCGCGCTCCTCCATTGACTTTACATGTAAACCTGAAGCTCAGGTCGCGTCCATCGCGTTCGGTGTGAACGCACCGTTATCCATCAAGCTCAGGGGGCGGGGTTAACGCTGCCATTGAAGCTTGTCTAACATCTAATTGTTACCCTGCAAAGTAAGTGAAGACAGGGCCTAAATAATCAATTGCTATGAACTGGTGTGTGGACTTGGGGCAGCCAGGTATCCCAGAATGCATTTCAAAACACAAGGACCAATCGTGCTGGTGCCCTAAACTGTAAGTAAAGTTTTAAAATACCACATTTTTCTGTCACAAACTACATTTTTAATAATGTAGTGGTGTAATCTTCACGTTTGGTTAGGTTATGAAAAGTCAACAGTTGATGTTTTCGGTGATGTCGCTAGCTCTGCTAACAGTCAGCTGACAGAGTGTACCGAGCTCACAGCCCCGGTGTTCCAGGGTAACTGTTTTTATGTTAACCAGGAAGATTAACACAAAGTGACTGACCTGGGTTAAAGATGACAAACAGGATTTAAAAGGAGGAGATGGACACTTAGAAAACTACAGAGCACTTTATAGGCGAACCCACTTTATCAGTGGCTGACATCCAACACACAGCTTTAAAACTTCAGCTGAGTTTTAGCTCTCAGTGGTTCAACATTGGACTTAATTCACTCAGGTTCTGTCTGTCAGGTTACGTTTACTTTGCTGTTTTATTTACAGCTGAGCAACTGAGGTTAGGCTCAGATTAAAGTTTCATAACTGCATAGATTTACTGAAGTTTAATGTCTCACTGGCACACATGTTAGACCAAAACATTCGGTTTTCTTTATCTGGTTTTCATATGTGTTGTTTTTTTCTTTTTAACCATGAATTTTGAATTAAAACTAACATTAAAAATCTTTTTTATACGAGGAGGAAAGAGAAAGCACCTTTTCCACCGAGAGGAGCAGCGTCTTAACTAAACATGTTAATAGCACCTCTAGATTTAATACCTGTGGAAGCTGATGAAGGTAGCGTGGCAGAAAGGAGTGATTCTAAAGGTTTGGTGAAGAGCAGGAGGTATTCTGATCCCTGAGGAGAAGAACTCCTCATCCATCAGCCAGTTTCGCTAGATCAGCCTGCTGAACGTAGAGGGAAAGATCTTCTTCGGTGTCTTGGCCCAAAGACTATCTACTTTCCTGCAAAGAAACAACTATATTGACACATCAGTGCAGAAGGCCGGCATCCGGGGCTTCTCGGGATGTCTGAAGCACGCCAGCTTCATCTGGCACCAGATTCAAACTGCCAAGAAAGAACAAAGAGACCTTCACGTGGTCTTTTTAGACCTTGCCAATGCCTTTGGATCAGTTTCGCACAAGATCTTGTGGATGGCCTTCAACTATTTCAGCGTACCAAACCACATCACAGGACTGGTCAAGACCTACTTTAAGGATTTACAGTTTTGTGTGACAGCTGAGAACACCACCACAGCCTGGCAGCACCTGGGCAATGGAGTTATGGCAGGCTGCACGATTTCCCCTCTGGCATTTATCATGGCAATGGAGTTGTTCATGCGGGGATCTCGGTGGGTAGTGGGGGGTGAGAGACTCAAGAGTGGACATTTTACATACATGAAACTGTCAGAGAAAACGGCAGCCTCGAGCAAGCCAGGATATTAGTTTATAGAAGCTGTTAAAATTATATGTCTAACGTTAAAATGTTGGTGACACAATAATTTCATCCTAATGGTACTGACATATTCATAGGGCTAATTTTTGAGGCAAAATATCATGAGGTAGTCATGATTTTGCAAATATTCCACCTTGTAGTGCAGTTTGCACAAATTGTTTTAAAAATGCACTCAGCCTACAAACATTACTGATGAGTCAAGATCTGCACAAACTGACAGAAACACTAAAGCAGCTCCACATTTTATTCTTATTGTCATGTATGTCCTATTTATCAGGTGACAGAAGAACCAACACAAAGCTCAGAGAGTAATGGTGATACAAGATCACAGGTGAAACTGTATGATGACTTGGTGGTTCATGTAGGCAAGTATATTTCTCCCTTTTGTTAATCTTTTTTTTTGTCTTTAGCAAAGACAAAAAGGGGGAAAAAAGAAACGGGGCAGGGTTCGGTGGTGGAATCATCCATCCCCAAAACCAAATCTACGCCCTTGGATTACAGATTACATGCCCCAAAATGTATTTTGTAACGTAATCCGTTACATTACTCAATGAGAGTAACATATTCTGAATACTTTGGATTACTTAATATATTATCATGCTTTTTACAACTACATGAATGTTATACTGTTGCACCCAATGTGACCCAGTGTCCTATATTGAGATTCACAGCCAGCTAAACTCTCTCTTGCATCACTTCCTCCAAGGAACAGGCACGTGTTGTATTTGGACAGGATTTAATGCAAAAAAGTGTGAAACTGAAATGATACAGAATACAGAAATGTCACATAAACATTAGCTTGGGTTGAACTTAAGTGGACATATAAAACACATCAAATGTTTCCAAATCACTTCAATAATGTCATATACCCTGTCTTAAAGGTAAACACAATTAAGAAACTTACTCATATTGCCACTCAAAGGGATTTAACAGAGTGGATGGCTTTGGATCGGAAGAAACACACCATGGCCCTTTCTCAATTCTCAAGTACGTGAGTACGTACTCGCGTTCTCGGCGAGTACGTACTCACCGAGAACGCGAGCACGGACTCGCGATTTGTACAATTGGAACACCAGCGTACTTGATGATGTCACAGGTCCGGAGTTTTTACTGCCGTCCTTAATTTAACTGTGAGTAATATGTTATGAAGCTTAACTTTAATCACAGCCAAACCGGTTTACTCAGGAACAAATAAAACACTGAAATAAACCAAACATTAACATTTAGAAGTGATCTAAGTGACTTATATATCATGTTTAACCTCAGTAGTGAAATCTCTATTAATAAAAATAGTGTACATGTACATACGTGTACATACCTTAATAAAAACAAGCAGGTGAGATGTTAGAACGCTTTTATTTTTATTTTAGTGGACACTCAATACAATAGACAACTACTGGGGTTTGTTTAACCTGAGTAGCGAAAAGACCGCGGGGGGGTTGAAAACGATGTGCCTGGAGTCCGCTGCTCTCGCCGGCTGTAATAATCCTCGACCTCGCTGTCTGCTATGGAGCTGGTGGGTCACAGACGTCTCCGAAAACGTTGGAGCTCGTTTGTAAATATATGATATCTTGATAAATCGAGCAGATATTTGAAGTTTACACAGCTACATTCTCGCTTGAAAAAAACTTATTTTGTGACCCAGAAAGAGTAATATTTAAAAGTTTTTAGCCCCGCTCGTCCGCCATTGCCGCGTTTGAGTTTTGGACGAAATGCATTCTGGGATATTTAGCCACATATCCCAGAATGCCACAAGTCCACACAAGTCACCACCGATGCATGCTCGATAAAACAGGCGGAGTGAGAACACATCCGGGACTTTTTCGTGTTCTCGGCTTGATGCGTACTTCGAATTGGGACAGTACTTGGTCTCCGACTGATGACGTATCACGAGTACACGAGAACGCAAGTAGGCACAAGTACGCATATTGAGAAAAGCCCCATGTCTTGCTTCACTCATGAGCAAACACTTCCTATCACACTTCTTCTAGTGACTAATTGGCTCAAGATAGCAAACTGTGCAAACCTGCGCCCCCTATAGGCCTGGAGAAATAACATACAAACAGTTCCAGTACAAATGTACTATTGCTGTGTGATTTGTTACTATTACTGTAGGCTACTCACCATACCAACACCAACTAGATGTTTAAATCTTAATATAAATGAGTAACAGTAGGTGGACATTAGGTAAGGCTGCACTTTTAGCAGCAATCTCATATAGAAAACTATTCCGCGCGTATATAAAACAGGTCCGCGGCTCTGAACCGTAGTAAAGGGACCTCTGGCTAATACGTCGGGTTCTGTGTCGGGCTCGTAGCTGAAAACTAGCTTTACTTTGTTGTCTGGGTCAACTTTGCTAGCAGAGACAGAGAGAGGCGTTGAAAGGCTGCTCCAACAGAACTTATTGTTTCAGAGGAAAACACGAACACGGTGTACAGTCGAGTCTTAATAGCTTACTTACAGCTGGGCTACACTGCCCATGAGGCTACATTCTTTAGGGCTATGCCTGGAACAGTCTGCCTGTTGCTTTTATATTAAATCATTTTTGAACAATAATTGAAAAAAAATTTCTCCACGTCATTATGTGGGCTGCAAGTAGGGTGACATGGGCCGCGAGATTGAGACACCGCCATTAGAGCCTCTTAATGCGTGTTTTTTTGGGGTTTCTGTCGGCATGGAATTACCAAAAACAGAGAGGGCGTAGCCGAACATATGAAACAGGAAAAGACGGCCGTGTAATCCCTTTATTTCAAAAAAGTAACTGTATTCTGAATACCACCATTTTAAATGGTAACTGTAACGGAATACAGTTACTCATATTTTCTATTTTAATACGTAACTTCGGTACATGTATTCTGTTACTCCCCAACACTGAAAATAAATAAAAGAACATTGAAGTTCTTGAGATGTTCAGTGCAATAACACACAAGCTAATCCAAAAGTTAACAGCTCACATCATGACTTATGACCTCAAAGTCTGCCTGGATCTAAATGAGGGAACCATGCGGACCTCATCAGTACAGGGCCTGCTGCAGCACACAAACTAATTTATATATATATATACACACACACACATATATATATAGATATAAAAATATACATTTGTTTTATTCTTATTTATTTTTAATTACCTCTTCATCTGCTTTCAGCTGCACAAACTCAAGTCTCACATATCAGTGACAAACCACAGTTGTGCTGTTGGAGCATCCACAGCCTCTGTGTGAGTGCACTGCAACATCATGACATGAAGAACACTGGACACTTGAACCCGCTTTCAGTCTAACTTTAACTTTTTATCGCCAATAGACAAGTTGGCAAAATGTAACACTCAGAACATGGAGTCAACAAATAATACTAAAATGTTTAATTATTACTACATTACCTTTGACTAAAACTCTTGTTTGCGAGCAGCTTATTGATCTTGATAAAGACGTGCTGCTTACTTGTGTAAAAACAGTGAAATATAAAAAGTGTTTACTAATTTGTACCAACGTGAGAGAGAAATGGATCTGAAACCACTGAAACCAGAGTGTTTGCAGACACACAGATAATGAAGACATGCTGCTCGGAAATGCTAGATACAGATAAAGATGGAGTGTGTGCGTGTGTGTGTGTGTGTGTGTGTGTGTGTGTGCGTGTGCGTGTGTGTGTGTGCGTGTGTGTGTGTGTGTGTGTGCGTGTGTGTGTGTGTGTGTGTATTGAGCCAAGACTGCAAAACTGCCTAACTGCCTTCGTCTTCCTCCCATTAGGGCCTACATGGATGACATGACCATCATTACGACAACAGAACCATGTACTAGGCCAAGGGCGTAGATTTGGCATGGACAGAGGGGGCATGGCCCCACCAATGATTTGATTTCTTCAAGTAAAGAAAAACAAACGCGATAGAAAGAAAAAAACAATCTGTCAACGTCTCGTTCAACCAGCGGTGAAGAAAGATTTAAATGACGTTCTCTACCTCATGTGACAAATATGGCCAATGTGATTGGCTGTGCCTTTCAGGGAGCTCTGTTTAGTTTTAGCAGCAGCAAGCCTGCACTGTGAGGACCTGCAAGTAGGAGAGGAGGATGGCAGCAAAAAGGAAGAACCTGGAAATGAAACAAACACACTGAGCCAGAGACAAAAAATACAGGGAGCAAAAGCCCAAAACAGAACAAAACAACAGCACTGCGGCCCAGCAACAGTCCAAAAGAAAACAGACAAAAAGCCCATGAAAGGCGCAGAGGCCCAGGCAACAGTCTCGAAAAGGTTCAGGAGGCCGGCCCGGAGGCTGACGGCACAACAGTCCAAACCCGGGCAGTTCAGGGGGGCGGCCCGGAGGCAGGCGGCCCAAGAGCCAAGAGGACAGTTCAGGGGGCCGGGCAGGCGGGAGGCACCGGCGGCGACGGAGCAGGTCAGGAGGCTGGCCGGGCAGGAGGCACCGGCGGCGACGTAGTGCAGCGGGCCATGTAGGACGAGCAGGCCGGACAGGACGTGCAGGACCAGACGGCATGGGGACCTCAGGCGCAGACGAAGCTAGACGGAGCGAGGCAGGACCAGGCGACGCCGTAGGCGAAGACACGGAGGCCGGACCAGACGAGGGCGAAGACTCGGAGGCTGGACCAGACGAGGGTGGCGCTGCAGGCGACGGCGTGGGAGCCGCAAGTGGTGGCGCTGCAGGCAACGGCGTGGGAGCCGCAGGTGGTGGCGCTGCAGGCAACGGCGTGGGAGCCGCAGGTGGTGGCTGGACGGGCCCCTCGGACCCCCCAGCGGAGGCAGACGAAGGCTGGACGGGCCCCTCGGACCCCCCAGCGGAGGCAGACGAAGGCTGGACGGGCCCCTCGGACCCCCCAGCGGAGGCAGGCGAAGGCTGGACGGGCCCCTCGGACCCTCCAGCGGAGGCAGGCGAAGGCTGGACGGGCCCCTCGGACCCTCCAGCGGAGGCAGACGAAGGCTGGACGGGCCCCTCGGACCCTCCAGCGGAGGCAGGCGAAGGCTGGACGGGCCCCTCGGACCCTCCAGCAGGAACAGGCAGTGGAGTAAATGACTGAGGTGAGAACTGAGCAGGTGACTGAGCTGATAGGTGAGCTAAAGTCTGAGCTACGGAGAGAAGTTTAATATGTATCGACTGTTGTAAAGATGGTAGTAATGGTGGGTAAGGTGGTGGATTAGCAGTAAGCTGAGCTAGTTCCCCTGAGCCTCCAGAACCTGAAGAAAACTGCTGGACGGGCTCACCTGAGCCTCCAGCGAGGTCAGAAACAGGTGCAGGTACCTGCCGGACACCAGCCACTCCCACCCGAGGAGAAGGTACGGGTGCCGGAGCTAACTGGTTCCCGGTCATCCTCACACTGGGAGCCGGGACAGGCACCGTCAATGGCTGGGCAGCTGCCGTCCCCACCCGAGGAGCTGGCATGGGTGCAGCGACAGGCTCAGCCGGCCTGGACACCGGAGCAGGGACCAGCTGGACCTCAGCCTCCCTCACCTGAAGCACTGAAACAGGTGCAGGGGAATGCTGGGCCAGCGCTGGGAGCAGGAACACAACGGTGTGAAGGAGCAGGCTCAGCAAACACAGACTCCTCTATGTTTTTTAGCTTCCTACCACCACGTCTAACAGTCTGAACAGTTTTCACAGTCTCAGAATTTACAGTGTGCACATGATTGTCTTTTTCCAGCTCAGAGGGAGCAGAATGAAAACAGTCATTATACCTCACCACGGGGAGTGGCTCAGCAGAGACAGAGTGGTGACCGCGTGAGCGCCGCTTTCTCCGGAAAGTGGGAGGTGGCAAACTGGGCTGCGAATCCTCCAAAAGACCAGGCTGCGATGAGGAAGCAGAGAGTTTGTGAAGCTCAGGACGTGGCAGACCCAAAAACAGAGCAAAGGACTGCAGTGGAGTCTAACGTCCGGCGTCACGTAATCCTTCTTCCTCCGCCGCTTAACCCTCTTGTCGGACTGGTAATCCAGGGGTGGAGGCGGAGGTGTAGCGACTGGAGAGAATGAGCACGTGCTCAATCTGATCGCCCGAGGCATAGGCGCTGGCTCGGCCGTAGCCATGGCAGTTTGGAGGCTGCGGGGCCCTCCCCAAGCCAAACGTGAACCATAGAAAGGTGACTCGAGCTCCCGGGCATGCTTAGCCTCCTGCCTCACGCTCTCCTTGAGGAAGGCAGAAACTGCGGGTCGCCGATACCACACGGAGTCTGCTGGGTCCATGTTATGGTCGCGATCTTCTGTTATGGAACGGCTGTGTGCAGACAGGAATAGGACCCAAGGTGCAGACACTCGGAGGCAAAACTTAAACTCAAAACAGCTTTAATGTTAAACTCAAAAAAGCAACAAAACTGAGTATCCAAAAATAAGCTTACACAAACAGACTGACAGAACACACAGCGAGATAAACGGTAGATCGCGACAATGACAAACTGAAAAACAGGGCTCAAATACATAGAGGGAGCAATCAGGGAATGGACAACAGGAGGGAAACACAGCTGGGGCAAATCAGAACTGACGAGACAAGGAAGCGTAAACTGAACACACTGAGATAAGACAGAGACCTTCAAAGTAAAACAGGAAACACATAACACAGACTGAACAAAAGACACAGACTCACATGCAGGCACTACAACAGAGGGAACAGAGACGTGGGACCAGGGCAGACACAGACACTGACTGGACACGGGGATATAGCAGACAGGGGAGACAGCAACTAAGGATTACACAGAGACAAACCATAAGACATGACTCTAACGAAAACCCAAAGACTAGAAATTATAAATAATATAATAAACTCAAAAAGGCATCCTAACAATTAGAGCCTCTTAATGCGTGTTTTTTGGGGGTTTCTGTCGGCATGGAATTACCAAAAACAGAGAGGGCATAGCCGAACATATGAAACAGGAAAAGACGGCCGTGTAATCCCTTTATTTCAAAAAAGTAACTGTATTCTGAATACCACCATTTTAAATGGTAACTGTAACGGAATACAGTTACTCATATTTTCTATTTTAATACGTAACTTCGGTACATGTATTCTGTTACTCCCCAACACTGAAAATAAATAAAAGAACATTGAAGTTCTTGAGATGTTCAGTGCAATAACACACAAGCTAATCCAAAAGTTAACAGCTCACATCATGACTTATGACCTCAAAGTCTGCCTGGATCTAAATGAGGGAACCATGCGGACCTCATCAGTACAGGGCCTGCTGCAGCACACAAACTAATTTATATATATATACACACACACATATATATAGATATAAAAATATAAATTTGTTTTATTCTTATTTATTTTTTAATTACATCTTCATCTGCTTTCAGCTGCACAAACTCAAGTCTCACATATCAGTGACAAACCACAGTTGTGCTGTTGGAGCATCCACAGCCTCTGTGTGAGTGCACTGCAACATCATGACATGAAGAACACTGGACACTTGAACCCGCTTTCAGTCTAACTTTAACTTTTTATCGCCAATAGACAAGTTGGCAAAATGTAACACTCAGAACATGGAGTCAACAAATAATACTAAAATGTTTAATTATTACTACATTACCTTTGACTAAAACTCTTGTTTGCGAGCAGCTTATTGATCTTGATAAAGACGTGCTGCTTACTTGTGTAAAAACAGTGAAATATAAAAAGTGTTTACTAATTTGTACCAACGTGAGAGAGAAATGGATCTGAAACCACTGAAACCAGAGTGTTTGCAGACACACAGATAATGAAGACATGCTGCTCGGAAATGCTAGATACAGATAAAAATGGACTCTGTGTGTGCGTGTGTGTGTGTGTGTGTTTGTGTGTGTGTGTGTGTGTGTGTGTGTGTGTGTATTGAGCCAAGATTGCAAAACTGCCTAACTGCCTTAGTCTTCCTCCCATTAGGGCCTACATGGATGACATGACCATCATTACAACAACAGAACCATGTACTAGGCCAAGGGCGTAGATTTGGCATGGACAGAGGGGGCATGGCCCCACCAATAATTTGATTTCTTTAAGTAAAGAAAAACAAACGCGATAGAAAGAAAAAAACAATCTGTCAATGTCTCGTTCAACCAGCGGTGAAGAAAGATTTAAATTACGTTCTGATAGATGATAGATGACGTTTGTTTGTTTGGTCAAATGTACAGAATGACTGCTCACACATTGCTGTTGGTTCATCACCAGGCAAATGTATACTGTCTTCATTTTTATGTTCGATACATGAAGTGTTGACATGTTTGTCTCCTTCAGGAAATGTGCCCTTCTACTGTCATTCATCAAAAGATACCCAGAACCTTCAGTCCTGAAATCTTCATCAAGCGTCAGTTCATATTTGATCCACTGGACCGTCAGATTCTCTTGTTTCCTTACTTACTGTCCTACACACAGTCAGGCTGATGTTTCTCTCATATGTCACGTTGCCCTCAGTCCAGCACACATCTTGGTACAGTCCAGAGTCTGAGTGGGTCAGCTCATGGAGAGTAAATGAAGGAGAATAATGAATTACTGAATATACGACTCGTCCCGTCACATCTTCATGTATTTTTGGGACTCTCTTCCCAAAGTGAGAAATGTTCCACAGGACCAGAGTGTCTTCATCAATAAGTTTGTTTAAAAAATATAAACATTAGTGTGACAGTTTAATCAGATCCTCAGATGAAAATATTTCCTTCTAAATTCTCAGTTTTCACTTATCAGCTTTCAGTCAAACATTTTTATCTCTGTGTCTAAAAAAAGACTTTCCACAGCAGCTGGTTGGTCTGATACTGTGAGAGATGTAATCTATTACTCTTCATGTTAGGGATGCAACGATACCAATTTTTTCAAACCGATACTTGGATCTGAGTACTTGCCGATACAGAGTACAAAAACCGATACTTCTACCACACACACAAACACACACACACACACACACACACACACAAATTCAATGAATTGGAAGACAGGTTTTATTTTTTTCTCTGCCGATATTAAATAAAATCTTAATAAAAATGACCACAAAAAAATTTCAAGTGAAAAATAAGCACTTCTGTTAAATTATTGCAGAGTCTCCACATTGTAATTTAAAAGAATATCACTGAACTATTGGCACTGTCTCTAGGGGATGTCCCCCTAGTGGCCAATCTAAAAAACTACAACAAAAATGACAAGCCACCCTCTGATTTATGAAATCAGTATCGGTTCATGGTATCGGTTAACTTTTACGAGTATGAGTACACGCACATTTTACAGTATCGGCTCCGATAACCGATACCAGTATCGGTATCGGTGCATCCCTAATCTGAGGCTTTCTGGGAGTTTGTTCCAGATATAAGGAGCATAAAAGCTGAATGCAGCTTCTCCATGTCTGGTTCTGACTCTGGGAACTGATAAAAGACCGGATCCAGATGACCTGAGGGATCTGGAAGGTTCATACTGGGTCAGGAGGTCACTGATGTATTTTGGTCCTAAACCATTCAGAGCTTCATAGACCAGCATCAGAAGTTTAAAGTCTATCCTCTGACGGACAGGCAGCCAGTGTAAAGACCTCAGAGCTGGACTGATGTGGTCCACTTGTTTGGTCTTAGTGAGGACTCGAGCAGCAGAGCTCTGAATGAGCTGTAGTTGTCTGACTGATTTTTAGGTAGACCTGTAAAGATGCTGTTACAGTAATCAAGCCTACTAAAGATGAATGCATGGACTAGTTTTTCCAGGTCCTGTTGAGACAGCAGATCTTTTATCCTTGAAATATTCTTGAGGTGATAGTAAGCTGACTTTGCTATTGCCTTAATGTGTTTTTACAAATTTAGGTCTATGTCCATCACTACACCCAAATTTCTCACCTGGTTTGTGGTTTTTAGGTGTATAGATTGAAGTTCTGTGGCGACCTGTGATCGTTTTTCTTTGGCTGCAAAGACTATTACCTCCGTTTTGTTTTTGTTTAGCTGGAGAAAATTGTGGCACAACCAGTCATTAATTTCCACAATGCATTTACCAAGAGCCTGTACAGGGCCTCGGTCTCCTGCTGACATTGTGATATATACTTGTGTGTCGTCTGCATAGCTGTGATAGTTTATTTTGTTGTTCTTTATAATCTGTGCCAGTGGGAGCATGTAAATGTTAAACAGAAGGGGTCCCAAGATGGAACCTTGGGGAACTCCACATGTGATACTTGTCTGCTCAGATGTGAAGTTACCTGTTGATACAAAGTATTTCCTGTTTTCTAAGTATGTTTTGAACCAGTTTAGTACAGTTCCTGAAAGACCTGCCCAGTTCTCCAGTCGTTTGAGTAATATGTTGTGGTCAACTGTATCAAATGCTGCACTGAGATCCAGTAAAACTAAGACTGACATTTTTCCACTGTCTGTATTCAGACATATGTCATTAAACAC